>NC_056738.1:401060182-401135182 GCF_019279795.1 Protopterus annectens
GGTCACACCTGTCAACTGTACACATTTGCACAGACTGTGCTGATATTTGCTTTACATTTTGGTTCCATTTACCATACTATTGTTCCCTGTCTTGGGGACTAGAGGCATATTAGTAAAGAGCCCAGGTCAGATTGTACTGGGATACATTTGAGTTTCAGACCTTTTACCCTTCATAGCCTTACTGTAACTGTGGGTCCTGCTGTGCTATCACTGTGTGAATCTGTAGGGGGTTAATTCAACATTGCCATCATTGTGTGCCTTTACCAGACCTTTCTCTGTGGTTTTCTACAGCTGTCTTGTTGTGTGGGTATGAGGGGTGATTATCGGACCCCCCATCCAGACATCCATGCCTGTGACCTATGACCCCCCAAGCTAGTTGTCCCCACACATATACTGCAGTGGGATTTGCCACCTTGGGTACTATTGCATAGTGTGTGGAGGCTAGTTTTGGCCAGACATTTCCTGGTGTCCCATATAGCTGTCAGTTGTGTGCTGCTATCCCAGCAGGCCACCCCATTCCCTTGCATGCATGCAGCATTAGTATAAATATGCTAGTAGAACATACTATTCCATTCATTTTCTGTTAAGAAGACTGACTTACATTGTGCTTGCAGCAGTTGTGAGGATGGTGCTTGAAGGCCGCCTATGTTGGATGCACACAGTACACTGCCTATACATGGTAAATTACAGGTAATGTGATGTGTGTGTCATTGATTTTACTGTGTGTGTGAGTCAGCGAGAGGAGTCAGTCCCTGGGATTCCTACAGTGTCAGTGTGTGTGCAAAAATACTGGGCACACCTCCATCTGCCTATGGGAGCAGGCTCAAGGCCTCCTCCTGTGAGTCCCTGTGTGCCTGTGGGGACCTTGGCAATAGTGGTGGGCTGTGTGGCCCTTCTCTGTGCTGTTGCTGTTGCAGCTGTTTCTGCAGGATCATACTGTGTAGCATGGCACATACTATGAACATGTGTGCACATGTGACTGGAGAGTACTGCAAGGCTCCACCAGATATGTCAAGGCAGCGGAACTGTGACTTGAGCATCCCAAACACACACTCTATAATGATCCTGGTTTGTACATGTGCCTCATTATGGCATTCTTGTGTGGGTGTGTGTGCATTTATGATGGATGTCATCATCCATGATTCCAGTGCATAGCCAGCATCCCCCACCAGATGGCCATACGGGATGCCCCCACTGGCAAATGCCTGGTACAGCTGTGACGAATGCCAGATGTGGGAGTCATGATAGCTTCCAGGGCTGCCAGCACACACATTCGTGATAATGCCATGGGCATTGCACACAACCTGGCAGTTGATGGAGGAGAATCCCTTGCAGTTTATGTAAACGCTACCCTGTTCACTGGGTGGTGCTTTGATGTGGATGTGCATGCAGTCTATGGCACCCAGTACCTCTGGATATTTTGCTACATGGTGGAAAAGATGCATATTGCTGGTCCTCTCCTTACGGATGTTGGAGAAGTAAATTTGCTCACTGGCATGTGGTAGCATGGCATCCAGGAACTGGTGGAGTACCCTGGATGCAAATGCCTGTGAGACCCCCATAATGTCCCCAGTAGGTCTTTGGAAAGTACCTGTAGCAAGAATTCTTAAGGCTACACATACCCTGTTGGTTCTAGCTCTGAGTTGAGGCCATTACAGCTTGGTGATTTGCTGAAGTATGTCTCTGTCCACCCTGTAGTGCTCTACTATCTCCAGATCTTGTAGCCCCTGGTAAGTTTCCCTGGGTCTGAACACTCTTCTCCTCCTCCTTGGTCTGTGGCAGTTGTCAGCATTATCCTTCTCTCCACCATCAGCCTCTAGCATATACTGATGGATCAAAGCAATGTCAGCCTCTAACATTTTTACAGTTAAAATTCTCCCACATGTATACACCAATGGTGCAGAGTTTGTGGGAAAAAACAGAGTGTAAGGTGTTTCCATACTTTATACTGTTGTGCTGCAGATGCTGCCTGTATGATTGGCTGACTATGATACATTCCAGCTGCTAGCTATATTACTCATGGCTTTGATATGGCCACTGTGAGTGTTAGAGGCATTAGTGCTAATTTGTGCATGATTGTCTTTATTCTGCTGTTGCCCTTTTTTAATTATTTTTTACTTCTCCTCCCATTTTCAGCTATGCAGTCACCTGCCAGCTGTATTATTATCTGCTTTGCATGGCCCATTGTGAGTTGCAAGAGTCTCATATTAGTGATTTCTACTTCATTTCTCCTTTATTGTGCTCTTGACCTTTATTTATTTTTTTTTACATCTCCTCCCATTTTTAGCTGTGAAGCCACCTGCCAGCTGTATTATTGAGTGCTTTCAATGGCCCATTGTAAGTTGCAGAATCCCATATTACTGAGTTGTATTGCATTTCCCTTGTTCTGCTATTTCCTTTTTTTTCCTATATCCTTCCTGTTTAAGCTCTGGGGCATGCCGCACAAACTCATTTAGCTAGTGCAAACAATGCTAAGAAAAAAAGGCCCTCCCCTGGACACAAACACGCTTACTGTTTCTGTGCTTAGCTAAGCACAGCTAAGCTATCTGGGACACACCCCTTCACTTTGCTGTGCTTAGCTAAGCACAAACTCGGGCAATAGAGCTCCAATGTGCTTACAGCAAGCATGACACACCCCCTTTTTATGTTAGTTGCTTCTCCTGCCTACACGATGGTGCTAGATCACCTACACGGTTAGGTGCAGTGTGACACTTAAAAGAATTTTGTGATTCAGTATAAGTCCCCTCATTAACATACCCCACTGCCTTAATCCATTGTTACTGCACTACACAAGAGCCTCCCTCTTAGCAACTACTGTTTCCTGCAATTGTTTTGATTCTGCTTGCCATAGAGAATAGTGGCAAAATGCAGATTTCCTTTAATATTGACTTTTCACATTTTTCCCCCATGATACCATTTGCGTGGTGCTGCCCCATGCTTAAACAGCCGAGATTGCCCAAAAAACACTTCTATTTTTATACTAATTAAGCAGGGTTTCATGCCAGTGGCCATATATTTGGCCATTGGCATGCCTACAGATTAGGGTACATGCTTTTATTGGAGCTGTCATGGCTCCATTTTCATTTTTTTCAACTGTATACATTTGCACAGACTGTGCGGATATTTACTTTACATTTTGGTTCCATTTACCATACTATTGTTTCCTGTCTTGGGGACTAGAGGCATATCAGAAAAGGGCCCAGGTCAGGTTGTAATGGGATACATTTGAGTTTCAAACTTCTTACCCCACATAGCCATACTGTAACTGTGGGTCCGGCTGTGCTATCACTGTGCGAGTCTGTAGGGGGTCAATTCAACATTGCCATCATTTGTGTGCCTTTACCAGACATTTCTCTGTGGTTTTCTACAGCTGTCTTGCTGTGTTGGTGTGAGGGGTTGTTATGGGACCCCCACCCAGACATCCATGCCTGTGACCTATGACCCCCCCCCCCAGTTAGTTGTCCCCACACATATACTGCAGTGGGATTTGCCACCTTGTGTACTACTGCATAGTGTATGGAGGCAAGTTTTGGCCAGACATTTCCTGGTGCCCCATATAGCTGTCAGTTGTGTGCTGCTATCCCAGCAGGCCACCCCATTCCCTTGCATGCATGCAGCATTACTATAGATATGCTAGCAGAACATGCTATTCTATTCATTTACTGTTAAGAACACTCTCTTACTTTGTGCTTGCAGCAGTTGTGAGGATGATGCTTGAAGGCTGCCTATGTTGGATGCACACATTATACTGCCTATACATGGTAAATTACAGGTAATGTGATGTGTGTGTCATCCATTTTACTGTGTGTGTGAGTCAGCGAGAAGAGTCAGTCCCTGGGGTCCCTACAGTGTCAGTGTGTGTGCGAAAATACTGGGCACACCTCCATCTGCCTATGGGAGCAGGCTCAGGGGCCTCCTTCTGTGCATCCCTGTGTGCCTGTGGGGACCTTAGCAATAGTGATGGGCTGTGTGGCCCTTCTCTGTGCTGTTCCTGCTGTAGCTGTTTCTGCAGGATCATACTGTGTAGCATGGCACATACTATGAACATGTGTGCACATGTGACTGGAGAGTACTGCAAGGCTCAACCAGATAAGTCATGGCAACGGAAGTGTGACTTGAGCATCCCAAACACGTGCTCTATAATGATCTTGGTTTGTGCATGTGCCTCATTATGGCATTCTTGTGTGGGGGTGTGTGTGCATTTCTGATGGATGTCATCATCCATGATTCCAGTGCATAGCCAGCATCCCCCACCAGATGGCCATAGAGGATGCTCCCACTGGCAAATGCCTGGTACATCTGTGACAAATGCCAGATGTAAGAGTCATGATAGCTTCCAGGGCTGCCAGCACACACATTCGTGATAATGCCCTGGGTATTGCACACAACCTGGCAGTTGATGGAGGAGAATCCCTTGTGGTTTATGTAGACCCTACCCTGTTCACACTGGGTGGTGCTTTGATATGGACGTGCTTGCAGTCTATGGCACCCAGTACCTCTGAGTATTCTGCTACATGGTGGAAGAGATGCATATTGCTGGTCCTCTCCTCACGGATGTTGGAGAAGTAAATTTGCTCACCGGCATGTGGTAGCATGGCATCCAGGAACTGGTGGAGTACCCTGGATGCAAATGCCTGTGAGACCCCCATAATGTCCCCAGTAGGTCTTTGGAAAGTACCTGTAGCTAGAATTCTTAAGGCTACACATACCTTGGTATTCACTGGGATGGGTTCCCCTCTCTTGGTTCTAGCTCTCAGTTGAGGCCAGCACAGCTTGGTGATTTGCTGAAGTATGTCTCTGTCCACCCTGTAGTGTTCTACTATCTCCAGATCTTGTAGCCCCTGGTAAGTTTTCTTGGGTCTGAACACTCTTCTCCTCCTTAGTCTGTGGAGATTGTCAGCATTATCCTTCTCTCCGCCATCAGCCTCTAGCACATACTGATGGAGCAAAGTAATGGCAGCCTCTAACATTTTTCCAGTTAAAATTCCCCCACATGTATACCATAATGGTGCAGAGTTTGTGGGAAAAAACAGATTGTAAGGTGTTTCCATACTTTATACTGTTGTGCTGCAGATGCTGCCTGTATGATTGGCTGACTATGATACATTCCAGCTGCTAGCTATATTACTCGTGGCTTTGATATGGCCACTGTGAGTGCTAGAGGCATTAGTGGTAATTTGTGCATGATTGTCTTTATTCTGCTGTTGCCCTTTTAAAATTATTTTTTACTTACATCTCCTCCCATTTTCAGCTATGCAGTCACCTACCAGCTGTATTATTATCTGCTTTGCATGGCTCATTGTGAGTTGCAAGAGTCCCATATTAGTGATTTCTACTTCATTTCTCATTTATTGTGCTCTTGCCCTTTATTTATTTATTTTTTTAATCTCCTCCCATTTTCAGCTGTGAAGCCACCTGCCAGCTGTATTATTGAGTGCTTTCAATGGCCCATTGTAAGTTGCAGAATCCCATATTACTGAGTTGTATTGCATTTCCCTTGTTCTGCTATTTCCTTTTTTTTCCCTATATCCTTCCTGCTTAAGCCCTGGGGCATGCCATGCAAACTCATTTAGCTAGTGTAAACAATGCTAAGATAAAAAGGCCCTCCCCTGGACGCAAACACACTTACTGTTTCTGTGCTTAGCTAAGTACAGCTAAGCTATCTGGGACACACCTCTTCGCTTAGCTGTGCTTAGCTAAGCACAAACTCGGGCAACTGAGCTCCAATGTGCTTAGAGCAAGCATGGCACACACCTTTTTTATGTTAGTTGCTCCTCCTGCTTACACAATGGTGCTAGAGCACCTACACGGTTAGGTGCAGTGTGACACTTAGAAGAATTTTGTGATTCAGTATAAGTCCCCTCATTAACATACCCCACTGCCTTAATCCATAGTTACTGCACTACACAAGAGCCTCCCTCTTAGCAACTACTGTTTCCTGCAATTGTTTTGATTCTGCTTGCCATAGAGTATAATGGCAAAATGCAGGTTTCCCTTAATATTGACTTTTCACATTTTTCCTCCCATGATCCCGTTTGCATGGTGCTGCCCCATGCTTAAACAGCTGAGATCGCCAAACAATAAAAACTTTTATTTTTATAAAAAGTAAACAATTTTCCATGCCAGTGGCCATATATTTGGCCATTGGCATGCCTACAGATTAGAGTACATGCTTTTATTGGAACTGTCATGACTCCGTTTTCATTTTTGCAGAAATGTATTCAGCTAGTAGCCGAATACATTTCTGCACCTTACACTGTTCCTGCATGGTTACCTGCCTGCTTCCTGGATCACTAATTCACCTCATTTGCATGGTTTTCACCAGCAAATGAGGTAATTAGCATCCCGCATGGATTTCCATGCAGGAACAGTGTAGGCACGCTCGTGCACATCAAAACGGCACTTTCCTGGATCGCTCGGCGGCCATACTCTGTGCAGAAATGGCTACACTGTTCCTGCATGGAAAATATGGCTTTGTGAATCCCAGGGAGGATGTGAGAAAAGTACAGAAGGAAAACTAGAAAAGAACATATAATGATGGATTGGAAGGTTTGGAACATATTATAGAAAAAGAAAAATAATTATGTGAAAGAAATCAAGAAAAAAATACAAGAATTGTTATATAACCAAATATATTTTTTCCAGAAAAAAGAGAAGAAGCATCCAGTTACTTATGCATATTAGTAAAGGAAGATGGTAATGTAATGAGAGAAATAAAAACTGTAAAAGAAGACAAAATATAAAGAAATCAAGAAGAGATTATGAATAGTGTAGTGCAATATGTACAAGAAGTGTTTAAACAAAAAAAGTATTGAAAAAACATGGACAGTAAAAAAAAGTTAACAGCAAAAGAGAATAAAGAGTTGGAAAAGGAGATCTCTTTAAATGAGCTACATAAAATATTAGGACAAGTAAATATAGGTTTGGCTGCAGGGCCAGATGGAATAAGGTATGAAATGTATCAAAATTTAAGAAACTGGCAAACAAATATTTTTTAAAGATTTTGAATGAATGGTTAAATGAAGGTTTTATGTATAAAGAATTACGTAATAGATTACTGAAAATTCACATGGAAGAAAGAAGATATAAAACAGGCAAAAAAATGGAGACCAGTAGTATTGAATAATACTGATTATATATCTTTATGAAAATAATACAAAGAGAATTAAAACTAAAATGGAAAATATTATCGAAGACAGTATAACTATATATATATATATATATATATATATATATATATATATATATATATATATATATATGTTCTACTACTTCAAAACTAATTTCTTTGAAGATTAGAAAGTAGACACCCACTTTCACAAAAGTGCACTTAACCGAAATGTCAGTTAACCGAATCACGGTACAGTGGGGATAAGGAAATATATTCTTTTCCCCACTGTAGTGCAATCTTTGAGTTAGTATATATAAGTAGCAGGGAGTGGGGGATGCAGGGGGGCTTGCCCCCCCCCCTGCAAAAACATGTTCTACTTTGCCAAAAAGACCTCCGGTAATTATATATACTAACTCTGAGATCGCACTACAGTGGGGAAAAAGATATATTTCCTTATCCCCAGTGTACTGTGGATGTAGGAGTTAGTATATAGAATTACCGGAGGTGTGTCCAGCAAAACAGAGTACATTTTTGCATAGGGACAAGCTCCCCTGCACCCCCCCACACCCTTGTTACTTATATATATATATATATATATATATATATATATATATATATATATATATATATATATATATATTAACTCTGAGTTTGCACTACAGTAGAGAAAAGGTTATATTTCCTTACCTCCACTGTACCGTGATTTGGTTAACTGACTTTCGCGAAAGTGCACTTTCATGAAAGTGGGTGTCTTCTTTGTAATCTTTGAAGAAATTAGTTTTTGAAGATTAGAAGTAGACCCATATATTTATAGTATAAAGAGGAAGGGTTGTCAAGCATTATTAACAATAGTTAGAGAAATTGTGGTTGATAATGTGAGCAGAAAAGTGAAATTCATGATAGGAGATGTTGGGAGGCTAAACTAGAGCATCATGAGCTGTTGTGGCAGCTTATATTACAGGCTAATAAAAAAACAGGGTTGAATGATTTTTTTATCTATTACTCCTGTGTTGAAACTTAGAGCAGCTAAATTATAGAGTAGGGCCACTTTCAACTTTTATGCATTTGACATCATTAAAGACTGGTTAGGATGACAACTTTTTTTATTTTATTAATGAGCTTTATTATGGGCACCTTTAAGAATGAATTTTGATATTTAGGTATTTAAATATGTTATATGTTATTATTGATAAGATTTTTTTAAAAAATAGTTGTTATGATTTGCATAATTAATTGTTTTAAGAAGTTGAGAGGTGTAAATATATAAGGGGTAAAGGACATCATTTCCTTTTTTGTTCTGATGAAGTCCTTTTTGAATTTATGAGGAAAGCACTAAACATTTTATTTTGATAGTATGAAAATAAATTATTTATTCTTCAGTACCCTTGGCAACTGCTGTTAATTTAGCTGTGTACCAGTTTTTTTTACTTTTTCCATGTTTTGTATATCTCTCAACTGTCCAGGTTTTTACATAATGTCTAGATTTTTGCCTCATAGTTTTGGTCTGTTCCTCATAAAATTAGCTGTTTTCTGGCAAATCAATGGAATGCTCTGAGGATTGAAGTCACTAAATAATAGCATACATTTGAGTTTCAGACTTCAAATCCTTCATAAAATTTATGTTAACACAAACCCTGTTACTCTAGCAACATTCTATGTTTATAAGGGCAATATTTAAAATCCATCCCTGTTTTTGGACCTTTGTCTCTCCCAAGTTGTCAGGCTTTGTCTAGATTTCTTGCACTAAGAGGTTGAGATGTATGATTCTGTCATTGGTACACCACTATTGTTACTTGTGGTTTAGACCTTAATAAGGCATTTCATACAATTGGACATGAAATCGTATGGGTATTAATAAAATAATATAAGTGAGAAAGCTAGGAAATTATGTATATCAGCATATAATAATAAAGTAAAAATACTTTTAAATAGCTGATTAAGCCAAATGATACATATGAAGAGTGGTGTAAGACAGAGGTGTCCAATGAGTTGTATACTCTTTGCATTAGTTATAAATGTGATAGTATGTGAAATAAATTATAAAATGAAGGAGGTGGGGTATATAACACATGAAGGGTTAAGAATTCCAGTTCTGTTAACATATGCAGATGGCATTATAATAATTAAAAAAACACAATTTGCATAAAAGAAGTAATAATTTGCACAAAAAAATGTCTCGAGGTGATAGGAATGACTTTAAATAAAGAGAAAAGTAAAGCTTTAAGTGATATAGTAAAGGTAGGAGGTATATATTTTAGAATGAATAAAATTTCTGTGTTAGGTATAAAATTTGGGAATAAAGATATAAGTAGAATTCAAATGGAGAAAAACAATAGATGAAATAAATAAACTAGTCTTTTCTGGAGAACATATAAATTATCATTCAGAAAAAAAGGCTTATTTGATAAATTCAGTACTGATGGGGAAACAGCATATTTAGCAAGCATATTTATGTTGCCAACAGTATTTGAAAAGGAATTATTGCAGATAATGTTATTTCATTTATATAGGGTTCAAGATTAAACACGGTAAAAGAGTATTTTTATGTAAATAAAGAGAAAGGTTGTCTAGGGTTAACTAAACCAGTGGTATGTGCTGCTTTATTAAATTTGTACAAAGTGTTAAAATGGATAAATGAAAAAAGATGAGGGATTACTGGTAAAAATGTATAAATATAAATATAAGTACGATAAATGTTGGGGTATGCTAAAAAAGACTAAACAAAGAAAAAGAGTGTATAAATGAAGAAATAAAATATTACCACAAAAAAAATATTTTTGTGGAAAATAAAAATTGATTATATAGAAAAATAAAAGTATGGTATAAGAATGTAATAATAAAACATTACTATGTAAAACCATGGGAAAATCTAACAGATGAAAAAATTAAAGCTATAAAAATAAAAAAATGGTGTAATCCTGGTAAAAATGTATAAATATAAATATAAGTATGATAAATGTTGGGGTATGCTAAAAAAGACTAAACAAAGAAAAAGAGTGTATAAATGAAGAAATAAAATATTACCACAAAAAAAATATCTTTGTGGAAAATAAAAATTGATTATATAGAAAAATAAAAGTATGGTATAAGAATGTAATAATAAAACATTACTATGTAAAACCATGGGAAAATCTAACAGATGAAAAAATTAAAGCTATAAAATAAAAAAATGGTGTAATCAGAAAGTAGAATGTCAAGATTTTTGTGGAGACTGGTAATAGACAAATTACCAATAAAATTAAATGAGACATATAAAAAGAAAAGTGATATAATATATTTACATTGTCAAGGACAAGAACTGCGGTGGTGGTGCTGCGGTAGTGTTGTTGCCTCACAGTTAGACGTTGCCCGTTCGATTCTCAGAGCTTCTACTGTGTGACGACATCCGTGAATGGGCATTCCTTCGTTGAAGGTTGTGCATTAGGCCCGGCAAGAGAGCATGTAAAACTCTACTGCCAATCATTAGCGGACTGGAGTTCCGCTGTGGCGACCCCTAATCGGGAAAAGCCGAAAGACACACACACACATTGTCAAGGACAAGAAACTGTGGAACATGCATTTTTGAAATGTAAAAGAGTAAAATAAGTTATGGGGAAATCTATGTAAAGAAGATTTTTTTCAAAGATGTAAAAGTGGATAAAATAAACATGGATGTTTATTTTAAACAAAAATAAACATGGATAAAATAAATATGGATATTATAAAAATAGAGGTAAAGAATATGTTAAATAGATAAAAAGTTATTTTATATCGTGGGTTATATGGAACGAAAGAATAAATTAAATTATGTGTAATGGTAAATGGATTTTAGTAACAATTTTAAGTAAATTCAGATGGTGGTTATGGAAAAAGGCTTGGGGATCTATAGGAATGAAAATCTAGTATGACTATAAAGGAAATCATGAACATGTATAAATATGTGGGTCTACTTCTAATCTTCAAAAACTAATCCAAATTATAAGTAACTATAAAACTTGTTTGATGAAAACTGTTGTAGTTGGATAAGGAGAGATTTTCCTGTTCATCAGGAGGGGTGTCCACCTCTAAAGTTCCAGTTGTTCCCAAGTTATAGTTTTATAGTTACCTATAATTTGGATCACTCGTTTATTAGACAAACACTATATAAGAACTGGTCCCTTATTATGGAAGATCCCTCTTTACATAAACTTTTTGGCAATAAACCAAAAATTACCTTTAGAAGAGGGAAAAACTTGAAAAAGCTGTTGCAATATTCCACTAATTTACACCTTAATAAAAACAAGGGCATGTTTAAATGTGGAAGGTGCCAACAGTGTAAGCACCTAAACACGAATTCACATCTCGAAATAAGGGATAGGGCATACAAAATTAATGGTAGATTTTCTTGTGACATAAAAGGAGTGGTGTACTGTGCAAAGTGCCAAGCCTGTAAGGCTTTCTATATCGGTAGGACCGAAAGAAAGCTAAGGCAATGCATTTATGAGCACATGTATGCCATTGGTAAGAAGGACACAAATAATGCCTTAGCCAAGCATATTAGTGACTTCCCGGACCATTCCTTTAAGTTTTTTGTCTTAAAACAAATTAGTACAGACATTAGAGGGGGGCCCTGGCAGATTAATTTGGATATTGAAGAACTAAGATGGCAAATTTCCAATGTTGCATACTTGCCACCAGGCTTGAATGAAATGGTCTCGAGTAAATGCTTTTTAAAGCTTTTTTCTTTAAAAAGATGAAATTGTCAAAATTGAATATATTTACTCTTTAGACTTAATTATTAATTATTGATTAATACTAGTCTATCGGTTTTTATATTTTTAAATATTTATATTAGGATTGGTTTTAATGTGTTCTTAACTTAAGGATAGTTTTATATTCACTATATTTACTACATCTATAGTGTCATTTAAATGTGTTAGGTAGGGCATTATGGATTCTGTAACTTAAGAGTTGTTTAAGGCTGTTTCTATTAATTGCTTTAGGTAATGCCTACTAAGTTGAACATTTCACATTAAAACTTGATTTCTAGTCTAATTGATTGGTTAATTGATATCTCATGGTAGTGTTATAAGCATTTGAAAATGTTACTTGGTTGTCTGAAGAAGGAAAAACACTGTTTGTTTCCGAAAGCGCTTACATAATAAATTGTCTTTAAGTTTGTCCTGCTTGCCTTTGGTTCCTTTGATTCCTAGTTTGTCTGTTTGCCTTTTCGTTTTCGAATATGTTTGCCATTCTTTTAGTTAATAAAGACAGCCACCGCAGCTTTCTTCCAGTATGCAGGACCTTCCACTCCTTTTAAAATAGAATTGAACAAAATCTTCCTGATCTTTATCACTTTCTTCTCTTCTAGCTTCCAAACTTCCACAGAAGTACCATCTGTTCCTGGAGACCTCCCTACAGATTGATTATACATCACCATTTTATCTCATCTCCTGTCTTAACTATTATTTGTCATTGCCTCATCTTCCTCTAACCTTGGCATAATTAAGTCTTCCATAAATATTTCCATTTGTACTCTTTCTTGGTTTCCACATTCGTCTGCTTTATATAAATGTTCATAAGATTTCTAAAATATCTCTAATACCTCTGTAGGATCACTAGTTATTTTGCTTCCTAAGTTTGGCGGCAACCCTATCTACCTGCTGTTACCTAAGTTGTCATGCTAAAAGATTTTGTATTCTGGAGTTAATATCAGAAATAGTTGCTCAACAGCAGTCTTTCTAAACTCATGCATACTATTCAAATACTCCTTATTTTCTCTTAAAGCACTCTGTGGTTGCTCTACTTCTTGTTATATGAGATTGCCCTTATTCTGCAATACTTCAACCTTTGTCAGCCCTTCTAAAAAAAATCCTATTACTTCTTAAAACATCTATTTCTCTTTTATTTCTACACTGTTTTTAATGTCCATTTTCATTTTATCACTCATTAGCTATCCCTTCTGAAGAAATAACAATATTCCCTAATATCTCTCAAATAATTTCCATTACCCATTCCTTAAATTACTCTCTTTTTAACAAGTATTTGGGAAAGTGCCAGTGTCTCATTTTTTACTTCATTACCCCACATTTTTATCTTAGTTTTTATATATGCATAATCTGAAATAGTTATTGGATGGGTGTCAAAGCTTTCAATTAAATGTGCATTTTCCTCTGAAATGTAATTTCTATCCAGTCTAGACCATTTATTGTACCTTGGGGAATAATATGTAAATTCTATCCAACTCCTTACTACTGAATTCATGTCTTCCATACCAAATGTTTCATAAATGTCTTTAGAAATCTACTCTTTTGTTATATCTCCCTTCTAGATACCCCTGATACATCCTCGCTGTTGCAAATCAAGTTTCAGTGCCCACATATAAGTAACATTCCTTGGTAAAAGTTAATTATTTCTCCAAATTTTTCATAAGCTCCATAATAGCAGTTTTTGGTGGAATATAGATATGTGCCAGTATAATCATCCTCCCTTGCCAATAGCCATTTACTAAAGCAAATCTACCATGTTTGTCTTTTTTTCTCTTCTATCAATATTGGAGCCTCTCTAGCAATCACTCTTATTACTGTCTTCCTTTGTCCCTGGTAGCCTGCTGAATATCCCCCATGAAATTCATTCTATGCCAAATTCACATACTCATTTCTTTCCAAATCTGTCCTGCAACATTGCTATTTGCACCCTGAATTTCTTAATATAATTCAAAAATCTTGCCTTTTTTCATACTTTTATGGCTATTTGCATTCCAAGACAATATGGATAGAGTAGTCATTATGATAAAAAACTGTAGTTCACAGTTTTTTTTAGTGTATATTTCCAACTTTTGTCTTTGATGCACACTCTAATGCTTGGCAGGCTGATCTTTTGTACAGCTGTTTCTTCTCATCTCCATTTGAACCTATGCCACATTTTTCAACACCTTTTGCTTTAATGAAAATCCTCAAACAATAAAATAAATACATTTTTATAACACCCCCATCCTTTATTAACTTAGAACTCACAAAACAATGTGTATTGTCAAAAATAATAATTAACCCTTCAGATAGGAACAATTGTCCCAAACTGGCAACTGCATACACAGGCTGATTACTGCCTGTTCTTTTATTACCTCTATTCCCCTCCCAGATGTGAAAAACAGCTTGTATGCTTTTAAAAATATTAACTTTTAACCTTAATTAAAAGTTTACTGGCAATCTTTAAATAAACCTAAATATAGCAATATTCTATTAAATGCATTAAATTATTATTGATGCTTCAAAGGCTACTATCTCTTATTTACTTCATTAATTTCAAACTGTATTTTTTCACTGAACTATTTGCCATTGTACATTTAAATTTTGTACTTCCCTCAGCAAAAATGCTCAGAACTCTCATGATTGATGGCACCTACAGACAGATAGTCTCCAGCTAAAAGTACTCAACAATGAGAAACAATCAGCTAACAACTTTGCAGATGCATGAACAAATCTTTGTAAATTTCACTCAGAACAGAATTTCTGACTAACTGCCTTCAGCTGCAGACTTCATATCTCCCACTGAGAGAATATGCTAGTAGAAAATGATACAAGCTAATATCTTTGCAGATGCAAAAAACTTAGCTTTTTCTTGGCTTTCATCATTTTGTTGTATTTTTCAAGCATAGTTGCTTACAAAAAAAAGTGTTTATAGCTTAAGCCAAAGACATGAATCTAGACATTCACTCTTGTAAAAACAAGGGAGATTATTAACTTAATTCTACATGTAATCAGTATACATTACACCCCGTCCCCACCCCAGTAGCCCAAGATCACACCATTGCATTAACTTAAACTTGTTTCTGTCCAGCCTTTCATAGGTTCATAGGTTCATAGGTTTATACTAGGCTATCTGCCCTAAGGCATTTATAAGCCTAGCCCAAATTTTTGTGGCTTACGCCACCCCTTATATGAAAAAATACTGTGCCCATTAGTTTGTTGTGCCTCTGTCCAGCAGTGACACAGAGATGATTCCTGGGGTAAACCTACGATCTCCCATCCACAGGTCTAGATTTCTCTTGAACAGAGTCAGCGAGGTGCTCTGCCTCACATGGACTGGGATTTTATTCCACAGCATAGGGAGTCTCTGAGTGATAAATCTATCCCTCCAGCACGTCCTATTTATATCCGTGCTAAGGTTTAATCGCTTGCTCTAGTGGTTTTGGTGGATTTGGATTTTTGAGGTGGAGCATGTCCATTAATTCCGGGTTGGACATGGCCTTGTATGTCAGGCACATGTCACCTCTGAGCAGACGGTATGCGACTGAATAGAGCTGGAGTTTCTTCAATCTGGCAGCATATGACAGATTTTGGAGTCCCTTTATCCTTTTGGTGAGGAACTTTTGGGATCTCTCCAATTGCTGCAGATGTCGGGTGAGATACATCCCGAATGGGGCATTGTACTCGATCATTGGTCTGATAAGTGAAGAGTACAGGGAACAATGACCTCACTAGATCTGGATGTGAATCCCTTCATGATCAGGTGGGCAATGTAGAAGGTCTTTCTAACCACTTTAGCAACGTGAGTGTCAAAAGAAAGGCCACTGTCAACCTGGGTCCCCAGGTCCCTGATAACCTCTTCTGTGCTTAGTGGATTGCCACCTATATGGTAGCTTGGGGTTACCTTGTTTTTCCCGAAGGGTATGACTATACATTTTTGGTGTTTAACTTCAGGCCATGGCTCTGGCACCAGCTATCTGTTTCCGTGAGTCCCTTCTGAAGGATATCCGTGTCCGATGCACTTTCCACTATGGCACCCAGTTTGCAGTCGCCTGCAAACTTTGTCAGCCAAAGTCCTCCCATGTTGGCCTGTACTTCTGAGAAGTAGATGCCAAACAATAGGGGCCAAGGATCGAGCCCTGTGGGACACCACTTGTGACCGGCTTGGAGTCTGACACAGCGCCAGCAACTCTAACCCTGTGGGTTCTGTCCTTAAGCCAGTTTGCAACCCATCTTGTGACATATGGGTTTACATTTAAGCTGGTAAGTTTTTCTACAATACCCGAGTGGGGTATTGTGTCGAAAGCCTTTGCAAGGTCAAGGTAGGCTGTATGGACTGCCTTTCCCTCATCAATGGCCTTGGTGACTGTTTCGAAGAAGTTGACCAAGTTCAAAAGGCATGATCTTCCCTTGACAAAGCCAAACTGGGTCGGGTCCAATGTCTGCAAGTCCCCTATATCTTTGTTTATGAGCTCCATTATGATCCTCTCCATAGCTTTGCAGACTAGACTTGTTAAGCTTATGGGGCGGTAATTACCAGGGTCCGTAGAGGCGCCACCTTTGTGGAGTGGGACCACAGTTGCCATACGCCACTCCTTGGGCACGTATCCTGTGGTAAGGCTGAGATTAAACAGCTGCCTTATGTGCGGGTTTAATTCCTCATTTAGCTCGTGTAGCACACAGCCGGGGACACCATCCGGTCCCATTGATGCTGTGTTTTTAGCTTTAGAGAGAGCAGCTTTCACCTGCGCATTTGAGATGTCCGGGAGGCTACACTCGGCTGGGATAGTTATCTCTCCTTTAGGGGGGGGGGTGAAGTTTGCACTGAACCTGTCTGCCAGTATGTTGGCAATGTCTGTGGGTTCAGTGATTTTTGTATCATTTTGGACTAATTCTGAGCATATCTGGGAGTTTCCACCCAGGTTCCTAAAATAGCTGAAAAAGGCCTTATGATTGTCCTTTGAATCCATGGCAATTTTTCTCTCAAAATTGGCCTTAGTTGATTTTATGAGTGCTCGTATTTTTTACTAATAATGATCAGGGGTGACTTCCCTTTTATGGATTTTGTTCTATCATGTAATAGCTTTCTCCTCTTATTGTAAAGTTTGTTAATGGCTGGGGTCCACCAGACTGGACGTTTGCCCTTTGTGGAAAGAGTCTTGGTTTTATTTGGGATTGCCTGATCCATGCAGTCCTGGAGGTGTTCATAGAAGGCATTTGTAAGGGCTTCCACAGCTTGGGTTGTGGTTTCCTCTGGCTCAGGGGCCTTGAAGGATACCACACCAGTCTTGAGTAGTGTGAAGTTTGCTTTAGAGAAGTTCTTCACTATGGTCTTTTTGTTTGGGGTGGGGCGGGATGTGGATTTCCAGTGAGATTAGTTTATGATCAGATCTCACCAATGAGGGATATACTTCGGTGTGGAGCATTTTGTCCCCATGTTTGTGACAATGAGATCTAGTATATTTTCTCCTCTCGTGGGAACAGTGACTAGCTGTTCCATGGCATTTGAATTTATGAACTCCAGGAACCATTGGGCTAGAAAGTTAGGGCTTGAGTAATGTTCCCAGTCTATATTCGGGTAGTTGAAGTCACCCAATATGATGGTGTTTGGAGATACATTTATACCCTCCAGTGTCTTCAGGAAGGCTGTGTGGAGTTCCTGAGTTTGAGAGGGTGGCCTGTAGCATGCTACAATTTGTAGAGCAGTTTTGCCTATGGTTAGTTGCACCTGGATGGTTTCCGAAGCTTTGTGTGTTGCCACCAACCTGGAGGTGTGGGTATCCTTTATGAATATGGATACACCCCCTCCTTTTGTGGTGTGGTCCGGGTTTTGGGGCCGGAACCCATGATATGAGGTAAAACCTAATAGTGCCGGGATGCTCTCAGGAGCCTTGAACCAGGTTTCAGTTACAGCACAGACATCGATGTTCTCCATACTGAGAAGGGCCTCGAGTGCATGCATTTTGAGATTTAGACTTCTGGCATTGAGCAGCATTACCCTCAGTTTCTTCCCATTTTTGTTTTCTAGGGTGGTAGGTTTAGAATTTGAGCCTTGCCTAAAAAAGGCACTATGGGGGTGGCAAGAGCCTTAGCCAATATCCGGAATCCCAGGGGTGACAGGTGCAAGCCATCCCTTGCGAAGCAGCGTGGCTTGTCAAGCATGTCATCCCAGGCAGACAGACACTGGATCCCCTTTGAATGACACCAGACATTAAGCCAATTGTTAAAGCTGATCATCTTGTCTCTATATTGTGGCATCATTCTTGGTGAAAGAAGGATACTGCTCAGGGTTAGGGTCATACCTGCCTGGGCTACATAATCAGAGAGCTCCTCTATGTCTCTTTTCATGTAGTCCAGGGAGGTACGTCTCAGGTCGTTCACACCAGCATGGACAATGACTGTATCATATTTGTACTTGCCATGGAGTGACCCGAGTGCTTGTGTTATGTGGCGGATTCTAGCCCGATAGGCAGCTTACTGTGACCCTCTCCTTGTTCAGCCTGGTGATTGGGATGTCAGTGTGTCTGACTATGGAGTCACCTATGACAAGTATGTTTGGTGTTGTATTTGGCCTTAAGGGCTGTGACTGCTTTGCACACTGCTTTTGTGGTTTATGTGTTGCTTGTGGGGTGTCTTGAGGTAGCAGTTGTTTGGGTGTCTGCTTTGGAGGCCTCTGCTGTTTAGGTAAATTTTTACTCAGAGCCTCCGAGTATGTCTTTGTGTGTTTATGTGTTTGATTCAGTGGAGTGGTAGCATTATGTGAGGCTGGTTTTGTGGTGTGTGTAGTTGCCTTCTCCTCCTGTCTGGTCTTGCCAGTCCTGAGTTGAGAGAGCTCAGCCTCCAGTTTGGCTAAATAGCTGCATCTCTCAAGTATTTGTGTTATGTGGGAGGAGGAGAGGGTTGTCTGTGTACATGAGGCAGTTATAACATTGCCTCAAGATTCCCAGATTCACCAGCTGGACCGGAGAGGAGATTGACAACTGACCTTTGGACATGCTAGAATAATATTGGGAAATCCTTAATTGAAAACAAGGGCCAGTGGGGAGTGAGGGTGTAGTGCTTTTAATTTTTAGTGCTGACTTATATAATTGCTTTAGTGAGCAAGTGCCAGGTAACTTGAGTGCAATGTGTTACAAGTAACTAAATGCAAAAACGACAAACAGTAACTTTCTTTCAAGTGAAACAAGGAAATAAGTACAGTAAGCAATGCAGATATCACTAGTGATCCACAGAAGTGCTGAGAAGTTGCGTATTAGGTGGAATTAGCTTCCAGGAAATATCAAGCAAACAAACAACAAGCATATAAACAAAGCTAGATTCAGCAGGCCTGGATCTAGTCTATGCTAGAGCAAACAAGGTGTACCAATTTCAGTAAGATACAGTTCAAATATTCAGGCACTATAAACCTTTAACCAGAAATTCCCAGCTCAGAAGGGCAGAGTCCAGCCTCTTCTCCCACAAGAGTGCAGACCACAAACCTTCTTAATGTAAAATAACTGGCCTGAAGCCCAAGTGCCTAAACCAGAACTAATACACTTGGACACTGGGCTCTCAATCAGCAGTTCCCAACTTAGAAGGATGAAAGCTACCTGTCCTGCCACCACAGTGCTTGCCACAAACCTTCCTAATGTAAAACAACTGGTCTGAAGCCCAAGTGGCTTTCTTCTCATTATACTGTAAAGCCTATATAAGGTTTGTTTATTTTAATAATTTTAACACATACAGCAATCACTGAGAAGACCCTACACACATTTAAGTATCCCTGACTACACACTATACAAAACTGCTTTACAATATAACATATATTTTGCATCATGAAATGTTTATACATTTACTAATAAGAACAAAAATTGTTTTACTTAACAGTTTCTTCTTCTCAGCTACCTTTTCTTGTAAAGCCATATTTCACAATTGTGATTGATACTTTATAGTCTTTCATTTATTCATGAGTTTCAGTGTTGCTGATGTTCTTCTTCTTAATCATTTCCAGCTCCCGACACCAGTTTCTGGGTTTAACTCCAAGATAGTCATAATTCTTGTAATCATTTCCCGTGTTTTTTTTTCTGTCTGTTGAGCATTTTCCATTGGAACATTGGAAAAGGTTTTACTGGTAAATTCCCTCTATGACCTTCATTGTCACAAGAATGAGAAGCAGAGCCCTCTTTTGCTTGTTGGCTCACTTTATGTTGGATAAACTGCATTTCCTCCGTAGCCTGCTCTGCATCAAATAATTTTCAGTGATCCTCTGGGAGAAATACTCTGAAAACAGCAGGATACTGTAGCTTGAATCACCTGCTTCTTAACATTCCTAGATTGTTGTAATACATTTGCTTCTCTCCTGCTTTCTGTACAGTGCATAATAATTTCCACAAATACTTTGCTTTCATTAATTTTTAAAACTTTTCCCTTCTCCCACTGTGTTGTTAGGATCAACTCTTTCTGCTGGTTTGATTACATCTTTACTAATACAGATCTTGGCTGCTTTCTCATGGCCAGATTTGGAGCATACACTCATTGTGCACTTTCAATTAACAAATACTGCTGTGGAACACCAGTCCACCTGCTTATTTGTGCTTTTATAAAATTAATACGGTCTGTTCATTCCAGTTTCTGTGGTACAGCAGAAGATCTTATGTTTTCTCTGTGCTGTCTTCTAACTCTGCTATTTTTGAAACAGCTCTTTTTGAGAAATCTCATACTTATCCAATCTTTTCATTTCAACTTCTGATTTTTGCAGTTTTATCAGTTCATCTGAATAACTACTTAAAGCTTTTATTTTTCCCAGCCTATTGTTATTTGAGTTAATTTACTCATTCAATGTTTCATTTATTTTAATCACCTCTGAGTACATTTGAATTATGTTTTCCTCAAAATTATTGAAAGCCATCTGTTGTACCAAAGCTGAAGCTTGAATGCTTTTTGCTGATTACCTGCAGAATTCCCCCAGCCAGTGTTTTCTCTTTACCTTCTATGGTTGATTTTCTTTCAGCTTCTCCAATTTTCTTCTTTAATGGCATCCAAACAGAATACTTACTAGCCAGTTACTGAATTTTACGCAACATGACAGTTTCAGTGGCTCTTTTTTCTTAGTTTCTGTTTTCACATTGGGAGAACTGAAATTAAGCTGTTGGCCATTGTGCAGGTATTTTGGAATTCCCATTAATGCTAGTTCTTAAGAGGGATTTCAAGTAAGTAGGAATGAAAATTGAGATAATCTGGGTGGGGAAACCATGTACCCATTTAATATTATTAATGATGCTTTTCCACATGGCCCTTATTGAAGTAGAAGATCAAACTATGTGCAAGTAGCCTATATACCCACTCCAACAGTGTCAGCATGTACTCCGATTTTTACTATACCTAGTATGTAGTTTACTGGGGGGGTCAGGTGCTACAAGTGTATAAGCTTTTAAATAAGTACACTGTGCTTCCATACCTTGTTAGAGCGATACTTCCTGAAATGAGTCCTGAATGTAGTAAATATATTCATTTCTTCCAAAAAAACAAATAAGGTTGACATGTTGTGGTGCTCTAGTGTATTGCAAATCCATACAGGCTACACTGATAAAAAATTGGTATCCCCCACCCTATTTATACACTGGAATAAATAACTGTTTCCTACTCATCTACTTATTTTAGGTTGCTTTCCATGGCATGAAAAATCTGAGACCAATGCCCAAAGTTTCTTATTTTGACTAGTATAAATTACATGCAAAAGCTGTCTCATTATAAATACTATTTTGCAGAGGATGAACATTTTAACTACCTAAGCTTACTAATAAATAGAAGAAATAGGCTCTTCCATGAGTGATTTTTTTTTGTTCCACTTCCTTGAGTACTGGCTTAAAACTAAGCTCTAAAATCTTCAGCATATCCAGAGAGTCAAATACTCATATAAGTGCACTCCTTCACTATACCTATCATTGTCACTGAAGAAACTTCTAACATTTGAAATAATAATATGTCCCCTGTTCTTTAAGAAAAGGCCTTGATAGCTTCTAAAAATAGTCATTAGATCCCATTGACAACCCAGGAAGAAATTACTCTTTGTTGTGGTTGTTCCATATTCTGCATGCCTTTCTCATAGCAGTTTTTCCAAAGAAAATGCAGCCAAGACAAATAAAGACTGAAGAGATGGGACATCTTTGTCTGGTACCTCTGGTAAGAAAAGTTGCCTTTGACATTACCCCAATGGTAGTTACACAAGCACTGAGATTATTAGACTTGGTCTGCATCTCCCTAATGTACCATTGGACATGGTTATAAAACATAATTCATGCACAATAACAGAAGAGGGGGGACTTCCAAGATGGATATACAGTGATTATCAGCTTAACCTCAGCTCTCCGAGTGTGAAAAAAGAAACTGAAAAGCAACAGCAAGTGACATTATTAGCATGAGAAAAGTTCAGTTACTGGACAGTAAATTTAGAGAACATGAAAGAAAATCAAACAGAAAAGGTGAAGAGAAATTACTGTTTAGGAAGAATTCTGCATCTGTCCAGCAAAAAACAGTTCATGCTCCAGCATTGGTACAAGAGATGGCTTCCAGTAATTTAGAGGAAAAAAATAAGTCAAATGTGCTCAATGCTGATTAAAATAAATGAAATACTGAAGGACTATATAAACTCACTAAACAAAATGCTGGAAAAAAATAGAAGAAGCTTTAAACAGCTATTCAGGGGAACTGATAAAGCTGCAAAAATCAGAGGTCACAATAAAGAAAAGGCTGGCTGAGTATGAGACTGCTCAAAAAGAGCTTTTTCAAAAAATGGTACAGTTAGAAGACAGAGCTGCAGAGAAAAACTAATATTTTCTGCTGTACCAGAGAAACTGGAAGGAACAGACTATTAATTTTATGAAAGTACAAATAAGTAACTGGATAGTATTCCACAGCAGGATCTGTTAACTGAAAGGGCACATTGTGCGTATGCTCCAAACCAGGCCATGTGAAAGCAGTGAAAACCTGTACTAGTTAAGATGCAGTTATACTAGCAGAAAGTGTTGATCCTGACAAAACTGTGACAGAATGGCAAAGTATTAAAAATTGGAGACAGCAGAGTGTTTGTGGAAAATAATTATTCATTGACCACTAGGTGGAAGAGAAGAAAATTTATCCCATCAGTCAGGGAATGTAAAGAAGCAGGAGTGAGATTTAAGCCGGTGTGTCCAGCTGTCTTTAGAATATTTTTTTCCTGATGGATTAAAGTAATTTTTTGATGCAGAATAGGCTAAGGGGGAAATGCAAAAATTTGTCCAACAAGGATTGAGCCATAAAACAGAAGGGTGCTCTGCTTTTAATTCTTCTGATGGTAAGGCTCATAGATTTTGCCAGTGAAACATTCACTAGTGTTCCAAAGGAAAATGCTTGAGAGACATCAAAAAAGCACAGGAGTTGACTAGAAGAACTGGGAGTGCCTTGGACTTGAACCAGAGTCTGGGGAGGGAAATGAAGATAAACAGGAAGAAGACCAGTAACTCTGAAATTAGTAAATAAATGTGAGACTATAAAGTATCAATCACATTTGTGAAATATGTCTTTCCAAGCAAAACTGGCTGATAAAGATTGGATTTTTGTTGACTATGTTAAACTTGTTGGACTGACAGACATATGCCCTGCTTCATGTCATTAAAGTTTGGAAGGACACTAAAAGGGAAAAAAGAGAAGGGAAAATGAGGGGAAAAGTAATTGTAAGTAAAACATTTTTTTAGTCTTAACAGTATTTGTATAAAACATTTTATGATATAAATTAGATGTCATATAGTAAAGTATTTTTAGTGATTGATGTATGTAATGGAGATACTAAAGTAAACAGGTGCTTTTTTCCCTTCTCTCTTTTTTAGGTTTAAGAAATATAGGTATTACAATGTAAAAGGAGAAGAAAGGCTGGACAAAAGCATGTTTAATCCAATAGGTTTTAACCTTTGGTTGTTGACGTGGGGTATGGGATGCAAAAGAGCACTGTTTATAATATATGTAGAATTGATTTTTTTATTTTTTTTACTTTTGAGTAAGCGAATGTTTGGATTAATCCTCTTGGTTTAAACTAATAACTTTCTTCTGAATGCAAGTAGCTTTTAAAAGTGATAGGCCACAGTACAATAAATGGTTTTCTTTAAGCAGATAAATAGTCGGTGCCAGTTGAAAAATCTTGAACTGAGGGCAGCTTTATATTTTGATTTTATGTTTCCATAGAAACAAACTGACTAAAGGAAAAGGCAATAAATCAAGTGGTCTGTGCATTGTTTACTGAGAGAAATGTAAAATTAGAAGGCATGGGGCAAGCAATTCAGTAAAAAATAAAGTTTTAAATTATTGGACGTGAATAAGAGAAACCTGCTTTTCTGGTAACTTAATAGTTAATGCATTTACTAGAACAGTGTATATTTTATTTTTATTTAAAGTTCACTTGTTCTTGGGACTAAAAGTTAATGTTTTCTGAAAACATACAAGGTGTTTTTTACATCTGGGAGGGGAATAAATATAAGACAGGAACAGACAGCAGTTAGTGTTAGTAGAAACACAGACTACATGTGTCTTAGCTCAGATAACCTTAATTTTAATTTAGGTTTTCCATGTCTGTACAACTGCTGGTTTGGGACAATTGTTCTTATCGGGGGGGAGGGGTAAACCATTATTTGATAATGTACATAGTTGTGTGTGTTTGTTTTAAGTTAATAGGTTATGGGGGTGTTCTGAGATGTGTTAAATTTCACAGGAACACGTGCATTCAATTGTTTCATTAAAACAAAATCTCTTGTAAAATTTGTCATAGGTTCAAATTGAGATGACAAAAAACAACTGTATAAAGATCAACCTACCAAACATTAGTGGGTGCATGCAACACAAAAACTGTAAATAAACATTTTTGAAAAGCTGTCATATATAATATGTGAGAATAATAAATTCTTATCATAATGGCTATGCTAAACATATTATTTTGGAACATGAATGGATTCATAAGTATAGACAAAAAAAGAAAGAATATTGAATTATATTAAGAAATGCTGAGTGCAAATAGCAATGATACAGGAGATACACTTGGAAGGAAATGAACATGTAAATTTAGTAAAGAAAGGATTTCAGGAGGAATATTCAGCAGAGTATTAGGGACAAAGGAAAAGGTTAGTACTTATACTAATTGCTAGAGGAGCTCCAATAGTGATGGAGAGGAAAAAATATAGCAATGGTATATTAATGGTTCTAAGGGGCTACTGGTAAGGGAGGATGCTGATGCTAACATATTTATATTCCACCTAAAACTGCTGTCATGGAGCTTAAGAAAATTTTAGGAGAAATAATCAGATTTCAGCAGGAAATATTACTTATAGGTGGGAAATGGAACTTTATTTGCAACAGTGAATATGTGTCTAGGGGACCCATAAGGGAAAATATAACAAAAGAGGTTACATTCTGAAAAAAATATGAAAATATTTGGTACAGAAGATGTGAATTCAGTAGTAGGAACTTAGAAAGAACTTACATATTATTACCCAATGTACAAAAACTAGGCTAGACCAAACAGAAATTAGATTTCACAGGAACACATGTATTTAATTGAAAGCTTGGACACACATCCAATAACTATTTTAGATCATGCACCAGTGATACCTAAGATAAAAATGCAGGGTAATGAAGCACAAATGAGGAACTGGTGCTTCCCCATCTACCTGTTAAAAAGAAAATAATTTAACAATGAATAGTGGAAATTATTCAAGAGTTATTAGGGAAGACAGAAATTTCTTCAGAAGTTACAGATAGTGCATGGGATAAAACGAAAGTGGGGTTGAAAAATAGGGTAGGAATAAAAGAAAGAAAGATATGGTTAAGAAGTGACAAAAATTATTTATAGGGGCTGGCAAAGATTAAAGTATTACAGAACAAAGAGGATCTCACAGAAAATAAAGAGGTATAATTGCAGAATGCTAAAGCGAAAATAAGGGAGTATCTGGACAATGTATGAGTTTTAAATGATTGTAGTCAAGCAACTGTTTTTTTTATAATAACTCCAGAGCACAAAAACTTTTAACACAATGACTTAGGCAACAGAAAATAGAAAGGGTTGTTGTTAAACTTAAGGAGCCTATAACAAGAAAAATAACCAGAGCCCCTGTAGAGGTATTAGAAATATTTTGAAAATTTTATGAAAATTTATATAAAGCAGAGAAATGTGAAAATCAAGAAAAAGCACAAAAGGAAATATTTATAGAGGACTTAAGTATGCAAAGGTTAGAGACAGATGAAGCTCAACAATTATCAGTAAGGTAGGAGGAGATGAGATAAAAACTGTGACATATAAGCAATCTGCAGGAGCTTCTCCAGGAATAGATGGTATACCTGTGGAAAATTGGAAGCTAGGAGGAAAAAGTGATAAAGATATGGAAGGTTTTATTTAAGTGATAAAGATCTGGAAGGTTTTATTTGATGGTATTTTAAAAGGAGGGGAAGTATCAACATCCTGGAAGAAAACTGTGGTGGCTGTAAAACCTAAAGGTAGTAAAGACCCATCACATCCAGCTTAATATAAACATTTTAAATCATAATTATAAAGTGCTTGTATCTATAATAGCTAAAAGAATGGCAAATTTGTTGCTAAAATTGATAGATATGGATCAATGTTGTTTTGTGGAGGGGAGGCAAACCTTGACATTAATAGAACAATAATGATGCAGAGGGAAGCAGAATGTATGAAAATACCACTGTTGGTGGGTTTTGATGCAGTGAAAGTATTTTACAGAGTAAGCTGGGATTTTATGAGTGTGGCACTGGAAACATTTGCATTCCCTGATACAATAATGTTAATTATGAGGCTATATGAGGGATTGGAGGCAAAATCTTAAAGTGGGAAGGGTCCTTTCTGATAAGTTGTGTCTGAATAGTGGAACCAGGCTGGGATTCCTCTTTCTCCTCTGTTATTTGTATTATATTTAGAGCCATTAGCAAAGAAAATAAGGGACTTTAAAATTCAAGGATATAATTGCTATGATAATCAAGAAAATTTGGTTTTATTTGCAGACAATATTATTTTGCACCTGCTAAATCCATAAAGGACATCTTAATGTTGTGGAACATTCTGAGACAGTTTGAAGTCTCTTTGGGATATAAAATTAATGAAGACAAAACAAAGGCTATAGCTGTAGACTATGTACATGAATAGGTTCAGCAATACCCATATTTATGGAGACATGATAAAATGAAGTATTTAGGAGTATGGGTTAAAAATGATTATTTTATGGTAGCTAAGGATATGTGGGAAGAGACTAAACAAAAGGTAATACAAAAACTGAGAAACTGGAAGCTCTTGTTTATGGAAATGAATAGTAAGATACAAGCAGTGAAAATGTTTTTAGTCCCTTTAGTTTTAGACACATGTCAGGCATATTTTTATCAATCAGATGAGAAGTTGTGGGTAGTAATTAATAAAGAGTTGAAGGGTTTTATCTAGGAGGGGAAGAGGGAAATGGTCAAATAGGATAAGTTGATTTTTCAATAGAACAAAGTGGTTTAGGATTACTGATTTGAAGGGATATTTTAGAGCAAGCAAAAAGCTATAATTCAAAGTATGAAAAAGATCATGATGAAGCAGGGCAAAGTTCAAGTAATAAGGAGAGAGTAGGATTTTGGATGCAGATCCTTAAGAAAAATAACAACAGCTATATATATATATATATATATATATATATATATATATATATATATATATATATATATATATATATAGGAGCAGAAAATATTCCAGGAACTAAGCCAACATGAAAATTAGATACTGCCTTCCATATCAGGGATTGAAGTCAGAGTATAGGCAAAAAGAAGGGGATATGTGAGTCCTAAGTGAAAGACCTGCTCTGGTAGAGTTTTTAGCTGAATCTATAACAAAAGCTGCTATTAAAAAGGGGATAATTAGTAAGGCATATAAAATATTGTACAATAGCTATAGGAATCAATCAGAGGACATTAGAATAGATTAGGAAGAGAGACTGAAAAAAACAATTCACAAGGAAACATATATATGGCTCTCAAAAATGCAACAGTCTAGAAGATTCAGTATTTTTGCTTGGAAGTGTTTATATAGGTATTTTATATCACAAGTAGCCTCAAAAGAATTTTAACTCTGGGAGACAGCAAATGCTGAAGGTGAGATAGGGAAGAATGGGGTAACTAGGAACATATGTTTTAGGAGTGTGATGAGTTGGCAGACTTTAAAAATTCCCTACAGAATATTCCGTTTTCCTTTTTTTCTTTTTTGTTTTCACTGCTCCTTTTCAGCGTCTGGTGGAACCTGTCCCACCTATGCCCTTCTGCAAGAGCGTTTTTGTCCTACTCTGAATCTCCCCTTGCAGAATTGGGCTCCCGCACCTCCCTCCAAGCCTAGTTCTCTATCTTATCCTCCCATGTTGTTAGCTGCCGTAAGGTTGTTCCTCCACATTAGCGTTTAATCATACTCCTAAGCGCTTTCATACAATTTGGCTACCCATACCTCCCCATGTTATTTCATGAACAGTATCAATTGTTTTTGGGCTATTTTCATGTAGAAGTTGTGCATTACACTTTTCAGAACTGCTTTTTCTTGTTTTTTGTACTTTTTTCACAGTGTGTATTATTCTAGTCACTGTATCAATTTTCCTGTCAATATAAGGCAGGCCTGATCATTTTGTTTTTACAAATGTTTTGTACAACCTACTGTGCCTACTGTTTCATTTACAGTCAGACACTGTGCATGTACTTTATTTTCCGAATAGAAGTAAGCAGATTTTGTTTGCTCAGGAGGACTTTGTTTTTCATGTAACAATTAAAGTCTCTTTTCAACTATTCCTAAGGATGATAACATTGTCTCTTGATAATGCCTCATGAATGTTTCTGAGCTAACTCAATACTGTTGCCTTAGTGTCTGCATTGTCTGTTCTTTACTTGAAATTAAGGGATGGATTTCACTGTTTTGTTGCCCTCACTCCTAATGACTATTGTATCTTTCTCTTCTGCCTAGCTTGACCCCTCTTCTCTACTGAAAGGACCTGCGTGGTCTTAAGGGACCCTGTCAAAAATCTGCCTTCAAGCCATCCTAACATGAGGTCATCTAATTCTGCTGGCTCACTAGGACTATAATCCTTCTTGAGCCAATCAAATAAGAAAGTATGTTTCCTCCCTGGTCCTAAACATTAAACTGCATTTACACTTAACCTCTCTGTAACCTTTGTGTAAACTTAGACTAACCATCTAGATATCTCCTACCCAGCTTTACTGATTGTTTAGGCATTGAGTGAGATAGCCAGCAGCCAGACCCCTACCTGTCCTTGTACCTGCGGTGTATTGCCCCCTACCTGACTTTTCTGTCGGAGCCACCTCTAGCTATTATTTGTTTCTAACTTATCCCGTATTCTGCTCCTTGACCACTAGAGGACGCTGTTTACCTACCTATTTGCTATTTCCTTTCCTCTGGTTTCTCCTAATTTAATGATACTACTCCCCTACCTGATTTCCCCTTTTTCTCGTTGTACCTCTTGCCCATCGACTACTCTCTTCTCTCAATCTCTTTAAGATCTCCTCTCTATTCCTTTTAGCCTTTCTTTTTCTTTCCCTTACCACTCTATCGTCTTATCCTTCATCTCATCCCCCCTTTTTTCTGTCATTGAACTACAGAAGTCACTCAATACTTACCTGGACTACTGCATCTGTCTCTGGCTTTCCTCCTCCTCTCTGATTGACTCCAGGAAATCTGTTACTTACCTGCTCTAACCCGGTCCGTTCGCCCTTCGGGCTCACTCCGCTCCCCTACCCTACCCCCAAATTCCACCCACCCCCAGAGGTCCTAACTATATACCTCCTTTACCACTCCCCTTCCTGTTTCTTTCCCCTATCTAAAGTCCCTACCACACTTCTACCACACCCCCCCTCATCTGCAACTTCCTTTCTTAACTATTCTTAGGATTACTTCCAACACCTGTTCCTTCCTCACCCTACCTTAAACCACTACACAGTATAGAAACTTTTCTTCCTCCTCCTTTTTACTCTTTATTTATTAACCCTTATCTCACCCATTCCACCACACTTCTTTACTTCCACTCCCACATCTCTTTCATACCTACACACTAAGCTCTCCTCTCCCTCCTCCTTCCTTTTACTTCCATACCACTCTCCACCCACTTCCCCCATACCTCCACATTCCATCTCTCTTTCCACTGATTCCTACCATTTTTCTTTTAACCTAATGGATCCAACACAGAAATTAATTTCTATTCATACTCTACTCTTAACTGCAACTCTTGTAGCTCTCACTATACCTTACACACTAACCTCCCTTGAACACTATCCCCACCAACAAACTCTCCCTAATTCCCTAAGACATACTCTACAACATAGTAATATAACCTGTACCTCTACATACCTACTTCCTAAGTATCATAGACCTACCCACTTAACCTACCTCCACGTCAAACGGCCCATTTTCACTAACTACAAAATTCTAAAATGTATCCAATTTCCTCAAAAACACCCTCTATTAGCCAGCAATATTCATCCTAATCCCGGTTCCAATACTCATATACACAATCTCCCAAATAACTCCACACCTAATCATACCATTACAAATAGACCATCTAACTCCCTCCTGATAGCGCACCTTAACATCCATAGCATTAACAACAAAACTACCTACCTTCATGCACTCTTACAAGTTTATTCATTTGACATTCTCTGCATAACAGAGACATGGCTAAAACCCACTACCCTTAACCAGGTAATTATTCCTCCAGGATTCAATATCCTAAGAAACGACCGTAAATCCAAAAAAGGCGGCGGAGTAGCCATTTTGTACAAAACAGGACTCCAAGTTAGCACCTTTGACATGCACCTTCCACCAAATAACAATGCAGAAATCCTAACTACCAAGCTAGAAGTTAACAACTCCAAATCCATCTATGTTATTTGTATATATCTTCCTCCAGGAAATAATATAAATACACTTGAAAACATACTCTATCACCTCTCCTCACACCTGCCTCAAGAAACCATTATTCTAGGAGACTTTAATATAGACTGCATACCTTGCTCTTTACACAATCCTACCAATCACATAAATCTACATGGTTTCTCTCAAATAATTACCACTCCTACCAGAATCCATAAACCAAGTAATAAAGCTACCACCTTAGACTGGATCCTTCTCAATAGCCATCTTACTACCTATAAACCAGGAATCCTTCCTGACGATATTAGTGACCACATGATAACTTATGTTATTAGGCTGAAAACACTTGTCCTAATTTCCATAATATTATAACCTGCTGCTCCAAAAAATTCTTCAATCCCCAATCCTTCCAAAATGAGCTCAAAGCATGTGGCTGGTCTCCTATGCTAAACCTCCAACTAGATGAAGCAGTAACCTTTTTCAATACAAAATTCATACAAATCTTAAACTCCCATGCCCCAATTAGATCCTCCCACCTAAAGACCAAAATTGCCCCCTGGCTAACAAAGGAAACTAGACAAAAGATCCACCTCCGAAATACAATTTGGAACAAATGGAGAGCTTCTAAAAGTCCATCAGATCACCTTTGTTTCAAACAATTAAGAAATGCCACCAAGAAAGACATTCTCAGAGATAAAAAAGACTATTACTCTAAACTCCTTCAATCCCAAAAAGCACAACCTCAAAAATTCTGGTCAGGCATTAACAAACTACTTCAACCAGGACACTCTAAAACTCCTTCACCTTCTGGATTCCAAAATAACTCCAACCGGATTCCAGATGCTTTCAATAACTATTTTACTGACGCCATTCTAAACCTTGCAAATTCTATACCACCAAGCATCACATTGCCTCTTAACACCCCTAATCCTACAACTCCTACTTTTCACTTACAGCCTGTTCCTACATCCCTCATTTCTAAATTCCTTCAAAACCTCCAACCCTGCACCCCGTCTGCTGATTGCCTTCCAGCAGAATACCTACAAATAGCAGCTAAAGCCATTGCCTACCCCATCTCCATCCTTATAAATAGAACTATCTCTGAAAGCAAAATCCCATCCATATGGAAAGTTTCCCACATTATCCCCCTACACAAAGGCGGCTCATCTACTGAGCTATCTAATTTTAGGCCTATAGCCTTACTCTCACCCATTGCTAAAATAATGGAGAAATGCATACATAGACAGCTACTTGACCACCTTATGCACAATAATCTGCTTGCCAATTGCCAACATGGCTTTAGACCATTCCACAGCACTACTACTGCTCTACTATCCTTCACCAACTCTATTAATGAAAATCGCAACAACAATACTTTCTCTTCGGCCCTATTTTTAGACCTCTCTAAGGCCTTCGATATGGTGAATCACAACTTACTCATGGAAATCCTAAAAGCCCAATCACTTGACTCACAATCACTTCTTTGGTTTAAATCCTATCTTGAAAACAGACAGCAGGCTGTCCTTTGGAATAATACCCTTTCTTCTTCCCTCCCAGTGACAATCGGTGTACCTCAAGGCTCTATTTTAGGTCCTCTTCTCTTCTCATTATTTATTAACAATCAACATACCAATATTCCACAAGCCACCTGCATCCAATATGCATATGACTTGACATTAATTAGTTCTGCCAAATCCATTCACTCTCTCCAACTCCAAACCCAATCAGTATTAAACACTGTTGAAAAATGGTTCATGCAACACTGCCTCCTTCTGAACCCCAAAAAAACAAAGCTACTACTCTTTGCTCCTACTCCTAAGTTGTCTATCCCTACCTTCACAGTAACCTCTAGCAATGGCACTAATATAGTCCCTGATACCTCTACCCGCTTACTGGGAGTTACAATTGACAACTCCCTTAGCTTCGATGAACACATTAATTCAACAATAAAAACTGTCAACAAAAAATTAGGCACTCTCTATAGAATCAAGCCCTTCCTTACCCCTCCAGCCAGAATTACTCTTGCACAGACCCACCTTTCCTCTACCCTCTTCTATACTTCTGCTATTTATACTAATCTATCTAGAAATAACATGAATAAGCTTTCCACCTGTTATAACAACATAGCTAGATTTGCTACCTGTTCCCCCTATAGAACTCACCACTGTCATAACCTCAAACAGTTGGGATGGCTTGAACTGCATAATAAGCTACTCTATCAGCAACTTGTGATAACCCAAAAAATCCTCTATCACCCCAATAATACACCAATCCTCACTAATCTAATCACCCCCTACAAAAATCTCCCTACACTTCGCTCAGCTAGCAAACCTTCTAATGTCAAACTAAACAACAAAGCAGGGGACTCGCTCTTTTCCAACACAGTAGGAAAAAGCTGGAATCAACTTCCAATTGAACTGTCTTCACTTGCCTCCACACATCTATTCAAAAAGCATCTTAAACAATATCTAAAGAATCATTGGCTTTGTCCCTGCTCCAACCCTGACTGATTTATACCCAATATACAAAAATTTCATAACTAATCTTGGTTCCTATTGCTCTTGCAAATATAATGTATACTTCCCTGATAATAGTGAACTTCTACTCTCATCTGATAAAAAAAAAAAAAAAAAGTCTTACTTCTTTTTTTATGAGTATCCCTTACGAAAATTGTTACTAAGTGTTTTAATTTCATGTCATTTTTTATTGTATCTAACAATTTTTTTGTAAACTTGTCTATTGTTATATTGCATACTTGTCTTTGTAACTTGTAGGAGCTTTTCTCCCCGGGCCTCTACTGAAAATGGACATGTATCCAGTTAGACTAGCCCGGTCAACAAATGTAAAATAAAAAACAAAAAATAAATATTGGATAAGCAAATGTGTGTAACTAAGGAAATGATTTTTTTGAACTGGGATACATGATCTGAATTATCTAGATACAGTAAGGTCTTGTTAAGTTTAATTCTGGTGACTGCCAAAAAACAATTACTGGAAAATGAAAATGAAAATCAAAGTTTAAATCAAAAAAAAAAAAAAAAAGCAAAGCCCAACCAGGTGTATATCAACACTAATATAAAGCAAACCAAAGCACCTGAATGCCATTATGCAACACAAAAGAGAACAATGCTTCTAGTGTATTCTCAGTTTAATATCTACTTTTGTCCTCAGACTTTATCAAGAATATTAGAAAATACAAAACACATATTTATATACTCCAAGTAAAGCCATTCCATCTGTCTTATATTCAGCTGCTTTGGTTTTGTTTTAAACTAAAGTTTAAGGGTTGGGTGGGTGGGTGGCCTAATGGTTAAGGTGTTTGCCTTATAAACACAAGGTGCAGGGTTTGAGTCTCACAAGGGGTATAGGCTAGCTTAAAAATGGCTTGCATACATTTAGCTTAGTAGTACTAATCTATGAATAGCTTTCAACTATGAATAAACCAACTGTATTTGAAGCAGTGAATATTGTAATAGAGATAAACGAATTGGAATTGTGATTTTTATAAAAGGGTAGGAGCAAACTGCATAGAAAAAAAATGGAAATTGTGGGAACGATACATGCAGAATAAAGTTTTGGAGGGTGACTGAGATTTAAAGGAAGGCAGGCAATGATCAATTTATGTAATGTTAGATTATGTAACTGTATAAATGTGAACATGTTAACATGGTTTGTTTTCTTGCATATAAATGTATGTTTGCCTAAGACCTAAGTAATAATTCAATAAAGGTGTTAAAAAATAATAGAAGAGGGACACCATATGCTCTATATTGTCAGTCGTGAGGCACTAAAGGGCACAGAATTAAGTTCTTTTCTCACAAATAAAAAAGATTTAAATACTACTGTTTTGGAACAAGTTCAACTACTGAGAGTGCTAGATGGCAATATTAACAACTCAGCAGTACCATATGCTTGGACTGGGTATGTCATACTGTTGAATGTGCATCAGTATGACAGAAGCATATTGAAGGACAGGACAGGTCATATAACTTTCATTACTCATAACAATGCATGTTGTTTCAAACGTGACTATTCAAATTAAGGTGCTGGTTCTCACAGTGTGCAGCAATATAAGGAAGTTAAATAGTCATAACTTAACATCCTGTTCTGCCTTGTGGAATTTCTGGTGTTGTAAGAGCACATGTAGCAACTGCCTCTGACCAGTCTGAATTAAACTGGATTTGTTCTTTAGTTTCTAAATTGCTGAAGTCAGTAGGTGCAGTACTCACTGTGGTGACTGAACATTTTGTGTTTGAGGAAACAGGACAGTTATGTAATGCTGGTTTTGTTTGAGGAAGGCACACTGTAACCATGATCTCAGAATATACATACATTGTTTATATCATTATTGTTTTGCAGACATAATGTTCATATTGTGAGACATGAAAAAGTAATAAATAAAAATAAACTGAAAAGAAGATGTAATATTACACATAAAATCAAAATGTTTAATAATCCTGCTGTACAGTTAAAGAGCAAAAGGTAAGTGATGGATGAACTGCAGATACTCCAGCTGTTACATGATTTTTTTTTTAACTTCTTAATTAACACTTTTATCGAACTAGTTTCAAGATAAGAAAGTTGTGGGCTGGCTGTGCATTGCAGCATAATAAAGTCATGATACAACCCAGATGGCCTCTGCTTGATTAGTGGCCTGTGCACAGTAGGAGCTAACTAGGAAGGGGGGGTGAGTTGGTGATACTAATCTGGTTGGCTGTGGGACTGGTTCCTGCAGTGAACCCAGAGTACAGCACACAGCATATGGGCTCCTGAAGTGACCCCAGAGTACCATACACAACATACGCACCTGGCTCCTACAGTGAACCCGGAGTACAGCACACATCATATATGCCCAGATCCTATAGTGAACCATATCATATACACCCAGCTCCTATAGTGAACCCAGAGTACAACACACAACATATGGGATGAGATACTGCAGTGAACCCTGAGTATAGCACAAAGCATATGGGCCCAGCTCCTGCAGTGAACCCAGAGTACAGCATGCAGCATATGGGCTGAGCTCCTGCAGAGAATCCAGAGTACCATACTCAGCATATGGACTGAGTTGCTGTAGTGAACTCAGAGTACTATATGTCAGATATGGGCCAGTCTCCCGCAGTGAACCTAAAGTACCATACACAGCATGTAGGCCAAGTTCTTACAGAGATCCCTTAGTACAGTACACAGTACGTGGCCATACTTTTGCAGAGAACCCAGAGTACAGTACATAACATCTGGGCTGGACTCCTGCAGTGAACCCAGAGTACAGCACATGGCATATATGCTGAGCTCATACAGTGAACCTAGTGACAGCAAACAGCATATAGGTCAGGTTCCTGAAGATATCCCATAGTATAGCAACACAGCATATGGACCATGCTTCTGCAATGAGCTCAGAATACGGCACACTACATCTGGGCTGGACCCCTGCAATTTACCCAGAGTACAGTGCACAGCATAAGAGCCAGACTGCTGCAGTGAACCTGGAGTACAACACACACATACCTCTCAACCTGTAAGTGCATGAAATCTAAGCAAAGGCAAAATTAATGGGAGGACAAAAGCACTAAATCAGGGACAGATTTTAAATATTGCTCTTATTAACACAGAAAGTTGCTAAAATAACAGGTTTTGCATTTGCATGCACTTTCTGATGGATATGAATTTTGAAACCCAAATGAATGTCATTATTTACTGACTCCAGTCTTCCATGATTTGCTAGAAAACCATAAATTTTATGAGGAACAGACCAAATGTATGAGGCGAAAATCTGGACACTTGAGAGGTATGAATACAGTATATGAGATTATTTCCTGCAGTGAACCCAGACTACAGCACACAACATGTGGGACACATTCCTGTAGTGAATCAAGAGTACAGCACACAACATATGTGCTGAGCTTCTGCTGTGTGCCAACAGTACAGCACACAATGTATGGGCTGGGCTTCTACAATGAACCTAGAGCATAGCATACAATATAGGTTCATAGGTTCATAGGATGATACTAGGCTATTGGCCTGCAGGTCCTTATAAGCCTAGCCAAGAATTTCGCCCATGTTCCCTCAAAGTCAGCACCTGTTTCCCTAGTCCAGCAGGGACACAGGTGGGATCCCAGGGGTGTATTTTCTGTTTCCAATCCAGTTGTCCAGGTTCCTCTTAAAGAGGGTTAGAGAGGTACTCTGCTTGACATGGAGAGGGAGTCTTTTCCACACATGGGGGAGTCTTTGGGACACAAATCTATCCCACTAACAAGTTTTATTAATTTCACAGACCAGGTTAAGGCCTTGCATGTGGATTGTGTGAGTGGAGTTTGTCTTATGGATATGCAGCAACTCCATCAAGGTTGGGTCTGAGATGGCCCTGTATGCCAGACACAGGTCACCTCTGTGTAGCCTGAATGAGACTAAATAGAAGGACAGAGCTTTTAGCCTATCTGTATAGGAAAGGTGTTTGAGACCCTGGATTTTTCTGGTCAGGAACTTCTATGACCTCTCCAACTGATGTATGTGCTTGGCAAGCTACATGCTGAAGGGGACATTGTACTCAGTAATGAGTCTGATAAGGGAGGAGTACAGGGATATTATGACCTCCTTGTTCCTGGATGAAATGCCCTTATTTATGAGATAAGCCATGTAGAAAGCCTTCCGTACAATGGAGGCAATGTGGTGGTCAAAAGTCAGGTTACTATCAACCTGGGTGCCCAAGTCCCACATGACTGATTATGTGCTTAGTACATTGTTATTAATGTAATAATTAGTGTGGATGCCATTTTCCCCAGAGGGGATAATGATGTATTTCTTGGCATTAGTTTCAGGCCATGCTTTTGACATCAATCATTAATTTGGGTAATGCCCTCTTGGAGGATGCTCACATCACTAAGGGAATTTAAGACAGTACCTAGCTTGCAGTCATCTGCAAATTTAGTCAGCTACAGAACCCTGGTTTTGGCTTGCACCTCAGAAAAGTATATCCTAAACAGTAGAGGCCCCAAGACCAATCCTTGCGTACACCACTTGTTATGGGTCTACTACTAGAGGTGGCTTTTCCTAATTTGACTGAGTGGGTCCTATCAGTGAGCCAGTTAGATACCACCTGGTAACATACGGGTTGATGCCACATAGCAGGGAGAGTTTCTCTATTATACCCGAGTGGGGAATAGTGTCAAAGGCTTTGGCTAGGTCAAGGAAGGCTGTGTGCACCATCTTCCCTTCATCCATGGCTTTGGTGACTGTTTTGAAGAAGTAGACCAAGTTTAGCAGGCATGATCTCCCTTTGACAAAACCAAACTGTGTGGGGTCAAGCATTTGGAGGTTGTCAATGTCCTTGTTTATAAGGTCTATGATATTGCGTTCCATGGCCTTGCAGATTGGGCTAGTTAGGCTGATGGGTCTACAATTGCCTGGGTCAGTGGACGCTCCACCTTTGTGTAGAGGGATAATAGTGGCTGTCCTTCATTCAGCTGGGATGAAGCCGGTGCTCAGACTTTGGTTGAATAGGGTGTCTAATGGAGTTGAGAGCTCATGCCTGAGTTCATGTAGGATACAGCCAGGGATGTTATCGGGTCCCATGGAGATTGTATTTTTTGCCTTTGAGAAGCCACTAAGGACCTGCTCCCTGGTGATGAGGGGAGGGGGCAGATGCTGGGGATGTCCTGGTTTATTGATGGGGTCAGGTTGCTGAAGTTTTTACTGAACCTGTCTGCCAGCAGGTTGGTTATATCTATGGTGTTTGTATATGTGATGTTATTGACCACCAGTTCAGAGCATATTTGGGTGATACCTTTGAGATTGCTGACATATGTGAAGAAGGCCTTGTGATTGTCCTTAGTGGATGTGGCCAATCTGAACTCGAAATTAGCCTTAGAGGATTTCACCAGAGGCCTTATTCACTTATTCAGACAAAGGAGAGATTGATTCCAATGTGACATCTGCTCCTTCATGGTCCTGGACAGCAATTTTTTCCTTTTATTATAGAGTTTGTTTATTGCTGCTGTCCACCAGACAGGTTTACTGTTCGTTGAGGAAGATGATTTGGTCCTGTCAGGTACTGCTGAGACCATACAGCTATGTAGGTGCTTATATAGTTTTTTTGGTATAGGTTTGGACATTAGTGCTAGTTCCAACTGAAGGGATGGTGACTGTAAAGCTGCTTATACCTGCTCTGACAAGATTGTAGTCAGCTTTGGAAAAGATTTTTCGTTTGACCCTGACAAGGGGGGATCAGGGGAGATGATGACTTCAAAAGTGATTGCTTTATAGTCAGATCTTGCCAAGGAGGATGACACTGTAGGGGTGCTACAGTGGCTACTCATGTTTGTTAGGATCAGGTCCAGGATATTTTCACTTCTTGTAGGAGTGTCGACCAACTGATCCAATACATTGGCATTGACGAAGTCGAGAAACCTCTGAGCATTCATGTTTGGGCTAGAACAGGTCTTCCACTCTATAGCTGTGTAGTTAGTCACCCAGGATCAGGGTAGAGGATTGAATCTTGATGGATTCAAGTAAGTCCAGATAGGTGGTGTGGGCGTCCTGAGTCATGGTTGGGGGTCTGTAGCTAGCTATGATTTGAACAGGTGTTTTCACAAAAAACAGCAGCAGTGGGTTCAGGTACAAAAGCTGACTCACAGTTTATCCAAGAATTTATTCAATAAAACACACGAAAGGTGTAGTCACATAAAAATGCAAAAGGTATAAACAGTATTCCAAGCTCTTTCGTCTCTGGTGAATCAGAGACTTTTTCAAGGAAATTAGAAAACTGTTACTGAGCTCAATTTAAACAAACAGATCCACCCCCAATGAACATTGAACCAATAAAATAAAACTGCATAATGAATATTCATAAAGTTCATAAATATTCAATAATCACAGTACAATTCAACCATAGAACCCATGTCATGATAAAAAACACACTAAAATGTGCAGCAAATAACACACCAATCCCCCATAATCATGCCCTTGTCAAAATAGTCTAGGTAAAAATGCTATTAATAAACATATACATATGTACATATAAAATGTAAAATTATATAAATACATGTAAAAAATATATATTTATTTTATTTTATTTTATTTTATTTACATTTGTTTACCAGGAAATTCCGACTGGATGCAGGTCCTTTTTCAGTGGATGCCCAGGAGAAAAGCTCCCATCAATTCATTTATCTATTTAATGCTTTTAACTTCAAGAAACAGGCTAAGGATAGAGCATCAGTGATACCTGGCCAGTTTATTGCATTAGTTTTAATCTGCCATAGTGTCTCTTGTTTCTCCAGTTGTAGGGTCCAGGGGCCACCCCTTGGGTCTATGCCTAAAACATCAATTAAATTAAATTCAAAATCATGCCCATCATACTCCTTACAGTGTCTCTTTGCCTAACCTAATGTCCCTTAAATGCTCAGATATCCTACATCTTAATCTCCTTTCCATTTTCCTGATGTAGAAAGCGGGACAAACCGTACATAGGGCACAGTATAGTACCCTTTCAGTTTGGCATGTGGTCTTCCTTCTCAGTTCTATAGTAACCTCATTGATAATGCAAGATGAGCCCTAAAGAATATGTGTGCAAGATGAACAAGCCCCACATTTCCTCATGTAACCAGTCATAGGTCCCCTTTTACAAGATTCAAGGACATTTTTAAGTGTCCTACCCCTTCTGTATATAACATTCGGTCTTTCACCCACCCATTGTCAAATGTCGTTACATGATGCAATAATTACCCAATTCTTATATAAGATGTCCATAATTAATTTATTGGACCTATTATAGGTTGTAACTAGAGCTGATCTTGACTGTGTTACTTCTACGGCCCTTTCAGTTACATTCTGGTCTACAATGACCAAGTTCGAGTCATCTGTCTCATCAGCATTCGCTTCAATGGCTATTTCATTGGGCCCATAATAGGTCGTAACACAAGTCGAATCTCCATAAGTTACTCCTATGGTCCTATTGTTCTCCTTGTTAACATTGGGTATATTGATCAAGCAAGTTTCATCCACATCCTGATTAAGGATCGCCTTGAAATAACCTTTCTCCCTCTTATTCCAAACTTCAATAAAGACCTCATTCACAAGTGAGTTAGGATAACCCCTTCGCAAAATCATTTCTTTCAACAGTTTACATTCATTTAAAAATGCATCAAAAGAGGTAACCATTTGGGCAGCCCTAACCAGCTGAACTTTTACCACCCCCTTCTTTTGTTTATAAGGATGACCACTATCAAAGTGAAGGAAACTATTTGAATATGTCTTTTTAAGAAAGATTTAAGATTGAAAAACCTTCCTTGACCTATTCTTAACTAGTTTAACATCCAAATATGCTATTTCATTCTCATCAAAACTACAAGTAAAATGTAAACACTATGTCGAGTTGTTCATAAAATCTAAAAATTCTGTAATCTTATGACATGGACCCACCCAAAAAAAAAAAATGTCATCCAAAGAATGGATGTACATTCTACAGTATTTATAATAAACTGAGTTCAGTAAATATTTTTTCTCCCACTGGAGCATGACAATGTTCGCATAGACCCCCCCCCACATGGTGAACCCATGGCAACCACATTTTTCTGGAGAAAGTATTCATTGTTAAAAAATATAAAATTATTCATCAATACCACCTCCAACAATTGTTCATATATGTTAACCCTAAGTTGAGGAACACCCTTTTCACATAAAATTTCACAAAACCATTCAAGACCAAGCTCATGGGGTATCACTGTGTATAGGTCCTTGACATCCATGGTAATAAAAATGCCCGAATCAACATAGTCCAGCTTGTTGATTCTTTCAAGAAAGTCCCAGGAGTCTCTAAATAAATTATTTTCTGTCGTTAAAAGTGATTTCAACCTGATATCCAAGAATTTGGCCAACAGATTGGGAAAACAGAAAGGAGGTTAAGATGTAGGATATATGAGCATTTAAGGAACATTAGGTTAGGCAAAGAGATGAATGCTCTCGCTAAACACTGTAAGGAGTATGAGGGGCATGATTTTAAATTTACGATAATTGATGTTTTAGGCATAGACCCAAGGGGTGGCCCAGGGACCCTACAACTGGAGAAACAAGAGGCACTATGGCAGATTAAAACGAATGCGATAAACTGACCGGGTATCAATGATGCTCTATCCTTAGCCTATTTCTTGAGGTTAAAAGCATTAAATAGATAAATGAACTGATATAAATTTTTTACATGTATTTATATAATTTTACATTTTATATGTACATATGTATATGTTTATTAATAGCATTTTACCTACACTATTTTGACAAGGGCATGATTTTTGGGGATTGGTGTGTTATTTGCTCTACATTTTAGTGTATTTTTTATCATGACATGGGTTCTGTGGTTGAATTGTACTGTGATTGTTGAATATTTATGAACTTTATGAATATTCATTATATGGTTTTATTTTATTGGTTCAATGTTAATTGGGGGTGGATCTGTTTGTTTAAATTGAGCTCAGTAACAGTTTTCTAATTTCCTTGAAAAAGTCTCTGATTCACCAGAGACGAAAGCACTTGGAATACTGTTTATACCATTTGGATTTTTATGTGACTGCACCTTTTGTGTGTTTTATTGAATAAATTCTTGGATAAACTGTGAGTCAGCTTTTGTACTTGAACCCACTGCTGCTGTCTTTGTCATTTGGAGTTTGTGCGGCCTACTACGTTTTTTACTTGAATAGGTGTTTTGTCAACAGTTAACTGAACTTGAAGTGTCTCCAGTGCGTCATATCGTTTGACCAGCCTGGAGGTATGTATGACTTTGATAAATATTGAAACTCAACCTCCTTTGGCTTTGTAGCCCTCTGTTTGGCGTCTGAAAATATGGTAGGATGAGTAACCTGGGCAAGGCTGTGGTGCTCACCACCGCTTTGAACCAGGTTTCAGTGACTGCACAAATGTCAGCATCCTCCAGTGCAAGGAATGCTTGCAATGAGTGCAGTTTCATGCAAAGACTTCTAGCGTTTAGCAGCATGACCTTTAAATTTCATTTAGAAGAAGTTTTCATGTTGGTAATTTTGCGTTCATGACTTTGCCTAAAAAAGGCACTATGGGGAAGGTAAGAGCCTTTGATAGAAGCCTGAAGCCCAGGGGAGACAGATGAAGGCCATCTTTGGCAAAGCATCGTGGTCTGTCAATCATGTCTTCCCAGGCTGTCAGGTACTTGATCCCCTTGGAATGACACCAGAAACTAAGCCAATTGTTAAAGTCAATCATTTTCTGTTTGTATAGAGGCATCATTCTGGGTGATGGTAGGATGCTGCTGAAGGCTAGAGACATACCTGCCTTGGACACATATTCAGCTAGCTCAGTCATGTCTCTCTTCATATAGTCCAGAGAGGCACATCTCAAATCATCCACACCAACATGGACTATGACAGAGTCATAACAGTACCTGTTAAGAGACCTGAGTGTGTGCATGATATAGTGGATTCTAGTATCTGACAAGCAACTTACTGTGACTTTCTCCTTGTCTACCCCGGTGAGGGGCACATCTGTGTGTCTCACGATAGAGTCTTCTATGACTAGTATGTTGGGTTTGTGGGTGGGCCTTAGAGGCTGTGAGACACAGGCATGTGTACTATGTGTGGTGCTTGCTGCAGTGGGTTGCGATGTACATTCGTGTTTTTGCTTTGGAAGTCTCTTTTGTTTAGGTATCTTTTTGTTGAGAACCCCCACAAATGTAGGAGTGTGTTATAGAGATGTGGGTGGTGTTAGAGGTGTCGTGTTCGTAGTGTTTGTGGGCAGGCACATGTATTTGGCTTTGCCAAATTATGATAAACAGAAGCCTTCTGAGGAGTGAAGACATGTGCAAGAGTATGCACATTGCCATGGAGAAAAAGGCATAGGACACCCTTTTGTAAGGAAGTGAAAATGTCGGATACCTGTGTATGGGACTTAGGTCATTACAAGGAAAAGCCTTGATGGTTGTCTGGAATGTGGTCCCACATTATTGCCTGTTATGCCACTAGGGAACATATATAATGGGTTAACAGAGCACAAGACAACTAATAACAGGCAGGCAGTGGGGCCAAAAGATAGACAAAAAATTCAAATAATTGTTGCCAGCAAAGACACGTGTATAAGAGTCTGCAAAATTTAGTCAGGCATTTCCCTTGGTCTCCACTGAATCAGCTTCACATCTGAACTGTTCCCAACTTCTTTTCTTTTCATAATTGCATCCAAATTTACTCAGCTGATATGGCTTAAACTTTCTCATTGCTAATGTGTTATTTATAACATGGTTTTATCCACCTTACTTAAAGGTTATCAAAGCCATTTTTTCATTTTGGGGCTTTGGTATAGACACCACACTACATTTTTTCTCATTATTCCCTTCCTCTGCCTGACACATGGTGAGTTAACTAATACCGATTAATATGCTCTTCATGGTGAAACTTTTGAAGAAGACAGTAGATCTGCTAGGGATTTTATTATGAAGGTGTCTTCTCATCAGCAGGTTTTGGTGATGACATGGATTTTGAGCCACAACACTTAACAACCATCATTTTTAAGATTTGTTATACTTTTTTTTTCTTTTAGTACTCCAATTTCATTAATTCAAGTACAGCAGCAACTATTGTTTTGGACAGACTATGCACCACCACAATCCACATCCCCTCATAAGCTCCATGCCCCTTCCCAACTGGCCTGTCCTAGAGAGAGCCTTCCCTTTAGCATAATGAGGCTTCGCAGGTGCTTGAGCTGGAATGTAGTCCACAAAGATAAGTAAACAAACAAATGAATGTTTGTTGCTTGGAAACTCCCACTGAAAAGAAGCCTGTTTACAGGGGAGGCCCTCAGAGAAACACCACAAGTACAACCAGCAGGAAATTGCATATTTTTGCAGTTTCATAATAAACAAACGGAAGTTTTGAAAGCCATACACTTTTGCAAAATACTTTTAAAAGTGGTTCTGAAGCATTTGTTAAAATGTGGTACAGGCTGAAATACTTTATATGTATGCAAGCCTGAAGATTGCTGCAAATAATTGAAGTCTAGGACTACATTAAATTATGCAGTTTTGTTATACAAAGTGCTTTTCTTGAACTTTCAGCTAGTGGGATATGCATTTATACAGCATAAGAAACATTGTCACTCCTAACCAGAAACTCACCGCTGTATACTAAACAGAGCATAGCTTTCAGACAAGCTTGCATGCAATATTTAAATTCAGCAAACAGGTATACAAGATATACACTACAAGTTTTGATGGATAGGTGTAAAGAACTAGACATGATATAATAAGAATACATTCCTGAGATAAAGAATAAGGTAATAGGTACTGTTTATTTACCAGAATTGGAAGGTAATAAGGGTAGAGTGGGTGAACTCAGAGATAATTACAGAAAGATTGCAGTGAAACTTAGCATGAAATAGGTAGTGGCAGAGATAGGAAGGGCACATGCAGTAGGGAGAGGTACAGGAGTCAGTGTCATGCAGACAGGGCATATGTGAGGGGAGTAGGGTTAAGGTACAGGAGTCAGTGCCATGCAGACAGACAGGGCACATGTGGGGGAGTAGGGTTAATGTACAGGAGTCAGTGTCATGCAGACAGACAGGGCACATGTGGGGGAGTAGGGTTAAGGTACAGGAGTCAGTGCCATGCAGACAGACAGGGCACATGTGAGGGAGTAGGGTTAAGATACAGGAGTCAGTGCCATGCAGACAGACAGGGCACATGTGGGGGAGTAGGGTTAAGGTACAGGAGTCAGTGCCATGCAGACAGACAGGGCACATGTGGGGGAGTAGGGTTAAGGTACAGGAGTCAGTGCCATGCAGACAGACAGGGCACACGTGGGGGGAGTAGGGTTAAGGTACAGGAGTCAGTGTCATGTAGATAGTGTGAAGTGAAAGGAAGGTTCATACTGCATAAGTGGAACTGGACTGTTAAAATGAAAAGGAGAACAGGGCATGGAACATCAAAGCGTTTAAAGAGACAACATGAGAAAGTGTATTTTGTTGAAATTTGGGTATGATAGCAAGATGTGTAGGAGAGCAAGAACTACACATGTGCACACACACCAGTACTTATTTAAATAAACAACTTAATGATTCAGATGGGTAAGAGGATAGACTGTTAAAGTGAAACAATAATTACAGGTTTAAGAAAGGAAGGGGAGCACAGAAAATACAAGATTTCAAGCTTGCTAACATCAAGAGTCTTTTGGCTACTGACTCCATCTGAAACTACACCTTGTCTCTCAACAACTGGTATGCCCTGATCACCTCCACAACTCCCTTTTCTTTGTCTCAGCTTTTCTTGACTACTCACTGATAATCTCTTTTTACAACCAATGCAGAAGAGGAATTCTATAGATCCATCATATATTCTGCAAAACAGTTTCTTATCTCAAACTTAAAAGAAGATCCCCTAATCTACTAGTCATGGACCCTCCTCCCTTCCTTCTCTGTGTTTCCTCTTTACAGCCACTCTGCCCAACCTTCCATTCAAGATTATAAGAACCCAGATCATTTCTGCATTGGCTGTTTTCTCCAGTCTATAATGTATATGCTATGTTTAGTACCCCCAGTCTATCTTGATATCTCAGACCTGTAGTCCCTAGAAATCTTAATCACTCACTTCTGAACTCTCTCAACCATCCTAATATTCCTCTAATTAGGTCCTCTAAATAAGGCCTTCTCAATAGTTGTCATCCCCTTACACAAGTGTTGTATTGTGTGGCTTCCTACTGAATTAAATGGCTACAGATAATGTTTTTGTAAGGTTGTAAGGTTAGTTTTGCCACTTTTATGTGGTTTTTTGGGTAATATTGTTATTTAATTTCTATGCTGCATGGTTTAGGTAGTTTTGGATGTTTTTTTTTTCATTTAATGTCATGAGGTTGTTTGAAAGACTTTTTATCTATTGTTTTTGAGAGTTTGGATGTGATTTTGATTTTTTTTGTTTGTTTTGATTTTCTTTATGGATACAAGTTGTGTTGGCCACAATCTTATCATATTTTGGATTTTATTTTTTCATTGCTGTTTGTTTTGTCTTCTCCAGTGTTGTGTGACCTTGGAATTAGTTTATATGTGTGGAGGGTGCTTTTTTGTTTTTTGTTCCTACTTCACCATACACTTGAAAATCTCCAACTTGACAAACAAGCTCTGGACTGGTTTCTTGGCTATCTATCTGGCAGGAAACAAGCAGTACTCTGGCAATTCAAGCTTTCTAACCTCCTACCTAATACCATAGGAGTACCTCAGGGATCTATCCTGGGACCTCTTCTTTTTACTATCTTTATAAATGACCTGTATAAAGCCATCCCGGAAGCCACCTGCATTCAATATGCTGATGACTCGACACTAGTCTGTGCTGATACATCTCCTGTCACCCTACTAACCAAAACCAAATCATGTTTCATGTTAGTAGAGAACTGGCTATTAGGACGTAAACTGATCCTGAATCCTAACAAAACCAAATTACTACTTTTCCATCCCACTCAAAAGATAACACCCCTATCCTTTTCTATCCAATCCAAAAATGGGACAATCATCTCCCCTGACCCCTATACTAAACTATTAGGAGTCACCATAGATAACAAACTTAGATTTGATATCCATATCAATCAGACCATTAAAACCATTAATAAAAAACTTGGGTCACTATACCGGATTAAATCTTTTCTAACTCCAATAGCAAAAGTGACCATGGCCGTTCTCATCATTCTCTCCACCCTCTTGTATGCCTCCCCTATGCTCACCAATCTTAACATAGCTGAACTGAATAAACTATCGCGTTGCTATAATCAGATTGCTAGATTTGTAACGGGAATGCCTTACAGAACACACCACTGTATTAATCTAAGAAACCTAGGTTGGATTGAATTCACCCACCTTCTACAGAAGACCCAACTTATTGAAGCATATAAAATCCTAAACCAACCTGACAAAACTCCAGGGCTGAAAATTTTAATTAAACCCTACAACAATCTCAGCAGTCTGCGCTCTTCAAACAAAATATTAGTTCAAACAGTCAAATCCAACAATGTAGGGGGTGACTCACTTTTTACCAATTCCATTGGTAAAATCTGGAACTGCCTCCCCCCCAGCCTCTCCTGCATTTCCTCCCTAAGCCTCTTCAAAAAAAGATTAAATCACCATCTAAAGTCACATTGGCTCTGTCAATGCTCAAGTCCTGACTGACCCTTTCTCAGACATGTATAGATCCCTTCCTAGAAGCATCCCCTCTTTCTTTCTTGTTTCTTTCTCCTCTTAACCAAAGTGACTAACCTAAAAGTAGAATGGTTATGCTGTAATCTGTGTTTATATTATTGTATCCCTGATATTGTATATTATAGTCCTGTTCTGCATCTCCTTTGTTGCATCTACTAATATAGGAGATGCAGTTGTTTTTTGTTTTATTACAATGTATTAATTTTTGTTTTATTATAATGTATTAATCTTTGTATTTTACTGTGGAGCTTTTCTCCCCGGGCCTCCGCTGAAAATGGACATATATCCAGTTGGACTATCCCGGTCAACAAATGTAAAATAAAATAAAATAAAATAAAATAAAAATAAAAATAAATTGTGAAGAGCATTTTCTGCAGTCTATTAGCCCTGACAAAATATTTTTTGTTCCAGTATATCTCATTCTGTCTTGTGGGAACCTTCCTCAATTGCATGCAGAACTCAATAACATTAAGTACTTTTGAAATTTCAATGAAACACTGTGCACTTTAAGTTATTCTGTGTATAATTAAAACACCAAAATATTTCTTCCTTTACCCTTTCCAACACCATCACCACATTCAATTAATAGTTTCTTTTTTTATTCCTTTTTCCAAAGTTCAAGGCTTTTTAACTGTGGTGATGAATCCAGATTGTCATTTATTTGACAGCTTTATTAATATACTGGGTCCTTCTGGATCCCTTTGTCCTTACTGCCACCTTGTTTGTAGTTACTGCAGGCAAAGCCACATTTTTGTACAAGTTTCTTGTAATGTTAACTATGAACATCTCTCATGTTACTGAACCAGTACTGACACATGAGAATGTTTCAAGTGACTGGTATTATAGCCAGTGTTGATCCCTGCCTACCATACTCTATGACTAGGCCTGTTTTCTACAAACCTAAGGCACATAGGTCATATCCCTCATATATCCACTGTCAGCCATTTATGAATAACAAAGTAGAGAGTCTTGATGAAGTCTGGTAAACTGCACCACTGAACTCCTCATGTCCACTTTTGCAGTTAACCATTTATAAAACCGGTCCAAACTGTATTAGACAGGCATCTTTATCTTAACAAATTTATGGCTAAGGTAAAAAACTATCATGTAGTTTCACAGAATGAATAAGCCAGTCTCTCTGAAGGTTTGTAAGTAGCTTTTTAAGGTATAAGGGTGAAGGCCCACTAGCTTCTGACTACCTAACTCTTTTCTTCATGCCCAATGTACATCAAAACTGTCTACACCCACTCTCATTCTGATGGTTTCATGCTGCTCTCACTGGAGCTGTTGTACAAAGCTATCAGTGTTTTTATCCAAGCCTTAACCTTCTCCTTCAGGACCTTGAAAGTAGTTCCACAATTTCTTGGGCTCTGCTTGCTTTTCATTTCTTCATTTCTTTTGCTAATTCTTCCACCTACAAAAATCCCTGTCTAGAACAACTGTCTCTCTCTTTCTGTCTTTATCTCTGTCTTTCTGTCCCCCCCCCCACACACACACTCACCCCACCCTTTGTCACAGGTAGGTATGTCCTTTGGTCTCCTCTTTGTGAAAAACAAAGCAAAAATAACTCCTAAGGTCAGCAAGTTGACCCACAGTTTGTATGTATACCCACAGCTGCCAAAAGTGCTCTTTCAGGTTTTGCCCTCCTTCAGTCCCTGATAGATATTTATGTGCTACTTGTTATTCTTTTTGATCCTGTTTGTAAGTTTCCTTTCCTTCTTTTAATTTATACCTTGGTATTGTTAACTGCTTTTTCAGTCGTATTCTCTGATTCTCATTTTATCCATATCAGTTGTGGGGAACCTAAAGCATATACCACCACTCAGTGGGGGCAAGGCAAGAAATTGATCTTGGAAAGGATGCAAATCGAGTTCTGGTGATCAACTCCTAGTTTCTAATATTCTATATCTTACTCTGACCTTCATGTTATGTTAACAGTATTTTTTTTCTCATAACAAAGGCTTCCATCACTTCTTTAATGAAACATTAACACATTTTTTCTTTATTCCATTTTCTTTTGTCTTTCTGTCTGAATGATTTCCTGTCTGTCAATAGAAAGCAGGGCAGAAGTAAGATGGTCAAGTGCTTGAAAAATAACACTTGGCCAAATGCATATTCATTATAGAATATCACTGCAGCTGGGGTTTGCACTTACCCTGAGGTGCAGTGACCTTAAAACTGATTTTATAAAGTACCTGGTACAGGAGGTTTAGTCCCCCTACATTGGGGGCATGGGGGCTTGCTCCCTTCAGAAAAACAAGCCACCTGATTAAGTCAAGTGCTGTTTTTGCTGAATTTGCTTTTTGAGGAACTTATTTCTCACAAACTAAAATGAACTCTACCTATATTTTACTTTATAGTTTCCTCCACAACTCTGTACTGGCCATGCAATTTTTTTCTCACCCTATTATCTTTACAATCATGGTGCATAATTTATCAAATGGTACCTGAAAGAGTACCATATGTCTGCTTCATTTTACTCTTCCTCATCTATGCATCAGGTAGAAAACAAAATCAATGCCTATCACGACATGGTCTTTGATCCCAGATAAACACCTTTTGTCTCCCTTTATATTCTGACAGTTACTCATACCTTAGTTTGAGAGACAGCCTTACAGAACTATCTGCAAGTATATAGAGCTGAGTATATTTTCTGTGTTATTCTGTATTATAGAGCTAAATTGTCTGCTTGATATCTGTGTCTTACTGCTCTGCAAATATATAGAAAACAGTATATATATTTTTTTATAATTTGCACATTCCTTACATCTGTGTTGAAACTGTTTCCCCACCCCCCTCCCTATTCTTGGTTGTAGTTTAAATTTGGTGGCTTTTGCAGTGCCCGCCCCACTGTAGATTTGATCTAAGACACTCCCCCAGGACATCTCTTTACCGCATTCTACCTAATAAACCCTTTCTGCACTTGCTTTTAGTCCTTTTTAATTTAATTACATTTTTTCAAACTGTGTGGGAACTAATATTGCTACACATTCAAGTGTGCCAGCTTGCACTGCATGAGAATTGTATTTACTACTGCTTTTGCTACTTTTCTAAAAAAAAAAAAAAAAAAAAAAAAAAATTAATCTGCTTTTACTGTACTTGTGTTTCTTCCTACTTTATTTTGCTTTTGCATCATCTTAAAAGTTCTCAATTGTATTTATTACTGCTTGGTGTAACTCATTCTAAGCCTTTTAGTTTAAACACTTGGGCTTCAGACCAGTTGTTTTACATTGAGAGGGTTTGTGGTCTGCACTGTAGTGGCAGAACAGGTAGCTTACATCCTTCTAAGTTGGGAACTGCTGATTGAGGGCTCAGTGTCTGTTATTCTAAAAGTATATTAGTTCTGGTTTAAGCACTTGGGCTTTCAGGCCAGTTATTTTACATTAAGAGGGTTCGTGGCCTGCACTCTTGTGAGAGGAGAGGCTGGACTCTGCCCTTCTGAGCTGGGAATTTCTGGTTGAAGGCTTATAGTGCATGCATATCTGAATTTCTTCTTACTGAAATTGGTACACCTTGTTTGCTGTAGCATAGACTAGATCCAGGCCTGCTGAATCTAGCTGTGTTTGTATAACTTGAGCACTAATCCAGGCATTATTTAAAGTATTCAGTTGTATTTATTACTGCTTGGTAGTAACTTGGTTAAAGTGTAGCTATCATTCTAAGTCTTTTGGATTAAGCACTTGGGCTTCAGACCAGTTGTTCTACATTAGGAAGGTTTGTGGCATGCACTGTGGTGGCAGGACAGGTAGCTTTCATCCTTCTAAGTTGGGAACTGCTGATTGAGAGCTCAGTGTCTGTTATTCTTAAAGTGTATTAGCTCTGGTTTAAGCACTTGGGCTTCAGGACAGTTATTTTACATTAAGAAGGTTCGTGGTCTGCACTCTTGTGGGAGGAGAGGCTGGACTCTGCCCTTCTGAGCTGGGAATTTCTGGTTAAAGGTTTATAGTGCCTGAATATTTGAACTGTATCTTACTGAAATTGGTACACCTTGTTTGCTGTAGCATAGACTAGATCCAGGCCTGCTGAATCTAGCTTTGTTTGTATGCTTGTTATTTCCTGGAACGCTAATTCCACCTAAAATGCGGCTTCTCAGCTTCTGTGGATCCCTAGTGATATCTGCATTGCTTACTGTACTTATTTCCTTGCTTGAAAGAAAGTTACTGTTTGTCATTTTTGCATTTAAGTTACCTGTAACACATTGCACTTGTTACCTGGCACTTGCTCACTAAAGCAATTATAAGTCAGCACTAAAAATTAAAAGCACTACACCCTCGCTCCCCATTGGCCCTTGTTTTCAATTATAAAGGAATTCCCAATATTATTCTAGCATGTCCAAAGGTCAGTTGTCAATCTCCTCTCCAGTCCACCTGGTGAATATGGGAATCTTGAGGCAATGTTACAACTGCCTCATGTACACAGACAACCCTCTCCTCCTCCCAACAAATTCCAACACATGTGAGAGATGCAACCATATAGCCAAACTGGAGGCTAAGCTCTCTCAACTCAGTACTGGCATAACCAGTCAGGAGGAGAAGGAAACCACACTCACTACAATTCCAGTCTCACATAGATCTACCACGACAGCAAACCAAACACATAATCACACAAAAACATACTCGGAGGCTCTAAATAAAGATCTGCCTAAGCAGCAGAGACCTCCAAAGCAGACACCCAAGCAACCGCTACCCCAAAACAAAACACGTGCAACACATATCTCACAAAGCCAGTGAGCCAAACAGTCACAGCCGTTAAGGCTAAACAACACACCTGATACACTTGTAATAGGTGACTCTATCGTCAGGCACACTGACGTCCTGCTCACCAGGCTGAACAAGGAGAAGGTCACGGTGAGCAGCCTGTCTGGCACTAGGATCCGCCACATAACACAAGTACTCAGGTCACTCCAAAGCAAGCACAAATATGACTCAGTCATTGTCCATGCTGGTGTGAATGACCTGAGACGTACCTCCCTGGACTACATGAAAAGAGACATAGAGGAGCTCTCTGAGCATGTAGCCCAGGCTGGTATGACCCTAACCTTGAGTAGCATCTTACCCTCACCAAGAATGATGCCACAATATGAAGACAAGATGATCAATTTCAACAATTGGCTTAAGTATTGGTGTCATTCGAAGGGGATCCAATGCCTGTCAGCTTGGGATGATATGCACAACAAGCCACGATGCGTTGCTAGGGACAGCTTGCACCTGTCACCCCTGGGCTTTCGGATATTGGCAAAGGCTCTTGCTACCCCCATAGTGCCTTTTTTAGGCAAGGCTCAAAAGACAAACCCACCTCCATAGTTATCACAAGGGATAAGACACTAAGAGTAATGCTACTCAACGCCAGAAGTCTAAACCTCAAGATGCACACACTCGAAGCATGGAAAACATCAATATCTGTGCAGTAACAGAAACCTGGTTCCGGACTCCTGAGAGCACCCCAGCACTACCAGGTTATATCTCATACCTTGCTTTTCGGCCCCATAACTTGGACCGAACCACAAAAGGAGGGGGAGTATCGATATTCATCAAAGATACCCACACCTCCAGGTTGGTGGCAAAGCACGAAGCATCAGAGACTATCCATGTGCAACTAACAGTGGGTAAAACTGCCTTCCAGTTTATAGCCTGCTACAGAACACCCTCCCAAACCCAGGAACCCCACTCAGCCTTCCTGAGAACACTGGAAAATATGAAGGTCTCTCCGAACACCATTATATTGGGTGATTTCAACTACCCAAACATAGATTGGGAGCATTACTCTAGCTCCAACACCCTTGCCCAAAGGTTCCTAGAATTCATAAACTCAAATGCTATGGAACAACTTGTTACCACTCCCACAAGAGGGGAAAACATACTGGACCTGATCATCACCAACATGGGGACTCTATGCTCCAGACCAGAAGTGTATCCCTCACTGGTAAGATCAGACCATAAACTGATCTCACTGGATATTCACATCCCGACCCCACCCCCTGCCCAGAAAACCACAGTGAAAAACTTCTCTAAAGCAAATTTCACACTCCTCAAAACTGAGGTGGAATCCTTCAAAGCCCCCGGGCCTGTGGAAAATACGGCCCAGACTGCAGAATCCTTTATAAATGCATTCTATGAACACCTTCAGGAATGCATGGATCATGCAATCCCAAATAAAACCAAGACCCAATCCTCCAAAGACAGACGACCTGTCTGGTGGACCCCAGCCATAAACAAACTATACAATAGAAGGCGGAAGCTACTACATGATAGAGCAAAATCCCAAAAAGGGAAGGCATCTCTGATCAGTATTAGCAAAAAACTAAGGGCACTCATAAAATTGTCAAAGGCCAGCTTCGAGAGAAAAATTGCACAGGACACTAAGGATAATCACAAGGCTTTCTTTAGTTATGTTAGGAACCTGGGTGGGAATTCCCAGATATGCTCAGAATTAGTCCAAAATGACAAAAAATACACCAAACCCACAGACATTGCCAACATCCTAGCTGACAGGTTCAGCGCAAACTTCTCACCCCTCCCCACCAAAAGGGCAAATATCTATCCCAGCAGAGTGCTGCCCCCCTGACATCTCAGATGCTCAGGTGGGAGCCGCCCTCTCCAAAGCAAAAAACACAGCATCAATGGGACCAGATGGTGTCCCAGGCTGCGTCCTACATGAACTCCAAGAAGAGCTAAACCCAAACATAAAACTACTGTTCAGTCTCAGCCTTACTACAGGATATGTACCCAAAGAGTGGTGTACAGCAACAGTGGTCCCTCTCCACAAAGGTGGTGCCTCAACGGACCCTGGAAACTATCGCCCCATAAGCCTGACTAGCTTGGTCTGCAAAGCTATGGAAAGGATCATCATGGACCTCATAAATAAAGATATTGGGGACCTACAGACACTGGATCCTAACCAGTTCAGCTTTGTTAAGGGCAGATCCTGCCTCTTAAACCTGGTTGACTTCTTTGAAACAGTCACCAAGGCCATTAACGAAGGGAAAGGTGGTCCACACAGCCTATCTGGACCTCGCAAAAGCCTTCGATACAATACCCCACTCGGGCATTATAGATAAGCTCACCAGCTTAAATATAAACCCCTATGTCACTAGATGGGTTGCAAACTGGCTCAAGGACAGAACCCACATGGTTAGAATTGCTGGAGCCATGTCAGACTCCAAACCAGTTACAAGTGGCGTCCCACAAGGCTCAGTCCTGGGACCTCTCTTGTTTGGTATATATTTCTCGGAGGTACAGGCCAACACGGAAGGACTGTGGCTGACCAAGTTCGCAGATGACTGCAAACTGGGCACCATAATCGACTCTCCAGCCGACACAAGCATCCTCCAAAAGGGCCTCATAGAAACAGACAACTGGTGCCAGAGCCATGGCCTCAAGCTAAACGACAAAAGTGTATAGTCATCCCCTTTGGCAAAAACAAAGTGCCCACAAATTACCACATAGGTGGTAATCCATTAAGTACAGAAGAAGTAATTAGGGACCTGGGGACCCAAGTTGATAGCAATCTCTCATTTGACAACCACGTGGCCAAAGTGGTTAGAAAAACATTTTATATAGCCCACCTAATCATGAAGGGATTCACATCTAGATTACGGGAGGTCATCGTGCCTCTTTACTCATCCCTCATCAGGCCCATAATCGAGTACAATGCCCCTTTTGAGATGTACCTTACCAAACACCTGCAGCAACTGGAAAGACCCCAAAAGTACCTCACCAAGAGGATCAAAGGGCTCAAACAGATGCCATATGCTGCCCGGTTAAAGAAACTCCAGCTCTACTCAGTGGCATACCGCCTGCTTAGAGGTTACCTGTGCCTGACGTATAAGGCCATGTCCAACCCGGAATTAAGGGACATGCTGCACCTCAAAAAATCCAAATCCCATCGAGCTACACGCTCGAGAGACTTGAACCTCAGCACTGAAATAAATAGGACATGCTGGAGGGACAGATTCATAACCCAGAGGCTCCCTTCACTCTGGAATAAAATCCCAGTCCAGGTTAGGCAGAGTCTCTCATTGATTCACTTCAAGAGGAGTCTTGATGAGTGGATGGGAGATCATAGGTTTACCCCGGGTATCACTTCTGTGTCACTGTTAGACAGAGGCACAGTATACTAACCTTGAAAAAGGGCATAGCAAAATTAATTTAAAATGGGTGGCGAAAGCCAAACATACTCTGGCTAGGCTTATAAATGCCCAAGGGCAGATAGCCTAGTATGAACCTATGAACCTATAGCTATTGGGCGATCAATAGATCCAACTTAACCAGCAGTCTAATTTTCCACCTCTTGCAGTAGCTGTCCTTTTGTACCCCTTTTCTGAAGGTTATTCCATGTTTCCAGTGTTGTTCTATGAATACATTCTTGCATTTCCAAAAGGCCATTCTCCCTCATTCTTCAATGTGTTCTATCCTTATCCATCCTGCACATTTTTTGTCTTCCTCTGAACTCCTTCCATCATGCATGTTATCTTTCAAAGAAGCAATTTCTAGAACTACAAATAGTACTGCATAGGTTGGGCTCAGATAAAGTCATTACATAGAGATGAGAACTTTTAATGCTATACTGGTCACATCACATCATACATACAATGGTGACCCAGCAGCCTTCCTTGCTGCTTTGTTACACTATTTATTTATCTTTATCTCACCCAATATTACATCATTGGTCTCGTTTCTCTTTAACTTGTGTACTTTCCTCCTGGGATCTTGGCTTTCATATGCATTTTTCTGCATTTGTTTTTTTAAGGTAATGTTTCTGACCGTGCCTCTAAACTTTTCCTAATCCATTTTCATATTATTTTCTTAACTTGTATATGGGTCTATATCATATGATCGAAGTTCCAAAACTTAGAATCATTAAAGGACGAAGTTTAATGACCAAAGTCTCAGAACTTTAAACACACATAAAAAAAAAGTAAAAACAGTAAAAAAAAAATGCTGTATGCAGGGGGGCAAGCCTCCCTGCACCTCCCAGCCCACTACTTAAATATACTAACTCCGAGATCGCACTACAGTGCAGTAAAGGGAAATCTTTCCTTTACGCGCTCTATAGCGATCTCCGTTATATGCTTTGAGGTTTTACAACTTTGATCATTTAAGTTTGTTCTTTGATGATTCGAAGTTGTAAGACTTCCATCATATGATAGGAACCTCTTGTATATTAGACCGTATGCATTTTTTCTGCCATCTGTAAAAATGCATGTCTTTCCTTCCATGTCTTCTACAATATAACATTTGAAAAAATACCAGACATTCATTTATTGCAGAAACATTTGTATTTTCTCATAATTTTTTACAACATTACACTGTATGTCTGCATGTTCTGTGACAGATTTATTCATTTTGATCTAGGATGTGGTTGAAAAGGTTCCCACTGTCTTGCTCATTTTTCAGGATAACAGACAAATAAATGAATAAATCATTTATTGACCCCTTGTCATAAAATACCCAACTGGCCACCCTACTATCTTCAGAGAGGCTCCATTCATTAATGTAAATGCTCCAGCATATCCTTGTTCTTTCCATCTTTGTTTTATTTGTACACAAAATATAAGGGCTAGAAAACTACCATGGGAATGTAAGGCTAGACTACTTAAGATCCTCACAGATCAATAACATAGTAAGTACCTATGAGCCCATTAACCTATATTGCTCTTTGTCTTACTATCCAACCAGTGTATTATATGTGGTGACACCATCTAGGAATGTACACAGACAAGAATAGCACTTAAGTAGAAGCACTCTGTGCTCTATTAGAACTTGTACTATGTAATAATATATTTAAGTTCATAGGTGTTTACTAGACTAATGACCACAAGGGCCTTTTTAAGCCTAGCCATGCATCCCAAATCTCTGCCAAGTTCTGATACCCTTGATAAGAGTAAACAGGGGTTTGGGAGAGGAAACATTTACAAGCAGGGGCCTGGGAGATGAACCATTTATAGGTTGCCTGTGTCCATTAGAGACATAGGTGGCAAACTAGGGATGAATTTCCTGTTCCCCATCTATTGTCTAAGTTGCACTTGAATTGGGTTAGGGAGGAACTCTGCTTCACATGGATGGGGGGCCTGTTCCATAGACAGGGCAGTCTCTGGGATACATACCTGTCTCTCCAACAGTTACTATTTATATCACAGGCAAGGTTTAAGTCTTTAGAATGTGTAATTCTGGTGCTGTTTGTTTTGTGGATATGCAGGAGGTCTATCAGAATGAGGTCTGACAATGCCTTGTATGCCAGGCATAGATCTCCCCTCAAAAGCCTGTAGGAGACAGAATACTGGGATAGGGCCTTGAGGCAGTCTGCATAGGACATTTTACTTATGCCCTGTATTCATTTAGTGAGACAAATCAGTTACTGACCCCTTTCATGTTCCAATTGTACATACCAAAGGGGGCATTGTACTCAATGACAGGTCTGCTGAATGCCAAATATAGTGAAACAATGATTTCCTTGGACTTAGATGCCATACATTTGTTCATAAATTGAGCAACACAGAAAAAGAAGAATTTCCTCACTACTGTAGACACATGATGGTCAAAGGCTAGATTACTATCTATGTGTGTCCCTAAGTCCCTGACTATTGGGCCAACTCTAAGGGGTGTGTTGTCAATATGATAGTTACCAGGGGTGGATGTCTTCCCAAAGGATACTATTGTGCATTTCTTGGCATTTCATTTTAGTCCATGGCTCTAATGCCAGTTGTTTGTCTGTGCCAGCCCCTTCTGGAAAACATTTATGTCAGTGTGGAATTCAATGACAGCTCCTAATTTGCAATCATCTGCAAATTTAGTCAGCCAGAGACCACTGACATTGGCCTTGACTTTAGAGGAGTAAATGCCAAAAAGGAGCAGTCCAAAAATTTATCCTTGAGGGACTCCACTTGTGACTGACCTCTTTGTAGAGGTGGACTCCCCAATTATAACTTCCTGGGTCCTGTCTGTAAACCAGTTGGCTATCCACTGGGTGACATACGAGTTTGTACCTAACCTCTTGAGTTTGTCAACAATGCCCGAGTAAGGTATTGTCTCAAATGCCTTAGCCAGGTCAAGATAGGCAGTGTGCACCATTTTTTCCTTATCCATTGCTTTGGTTACCTTCTCAAAGAAGTCCACCATATTTAATAGGCATGATCTGCCCTTGACAAAACCAAACTGAGTTGGGTCCAGTGTCTGGAGGTTTACTATCTCTCTATTGATCATTTCCATGATAATTCTTTCCATGGCTTTACATATAAGGCTAGTGAGACTTATGGGTCTGTAGTTTCCAGGGTCTGTAGATGGCCCACCTTTGTGCAGAGGGATTACTGTTGTTGTTCTCCATTCATGAGTCATGAAGCCTGTTTGGAGGCTACAATTAAATAGTAATTCCAGAGGACCTGTAGGTCATGTTTCATGCTATTTAGAAGGCATCCTGGAATATTGTCTGGACTCATTGATGCAGTTTTCTTGGTCTTAGAGAGAGCATTAAGGACCTGTTCCCTAGTGATAGTAGGGGGAAGTTATACTTGATGGTATTTCCTGAGGGAAGATTGAGGGGAGAAAGAGGTAAAGTTGGAGCTGAATTTATTAGCCAGGGGGTTTGCTGTATCTTCTAGCTCATTATAGGTGGCTCCATTTACAATGAGCTATGCGCACAATTGTGTATTGCCTTTGAGGTTGCGGACATAGCTAAAGAATGCTTTGTGGTTGTCCTTGACCTGGGAGGCCAAACATACCTCAAATTTAGCTTTGGTAACATTTATTTGTCCTCTGAGTTATAATTTAGTTTGATGAGAGTGCTTTTATCCTGCTGGGTGCTGCACTTCCTAATTTTTGCCATGATTTTCTTCCTTCTGCTATACAGCCTATTTATTTAGTGATTCCACCAGGGTGGCTTGTTTTGTGAGTTAGTGCTGTACTTCTTCCTGGTAGATACAGCTGCATCTATGCAGCCATTAACATGCTTGTACAGTGTTTCTGTGAACAGTGCTGCATAGGCAGCAGTGTTCTCAGGGTTTTTGGGGGCTTGAAATTTTGCCAGGTTATCACTTAATAGCAGGAGGTTAGCCTTAGAGTAGTTCCTGAATATTCCAGTTTTGCTGGGGATCCAGATTTAATTTTTACTTAAAAGGAGACCATTTTGTGGTCTGGCCTTACCAGGGAAGACATTACAGTAGGGGGTGTGCAGCACTCTCCCATATTAGTGAGAACCAGATCCAGTATGGTTGCACCCCTGGTTGGTGTATTGATTATCTTGTCTAGGGAGTTTGTTTTTAGAAAATCCAGGAATCTCTGTGTCTGTACATTTGGTGTCATATAGGATTCCCATTTAATAGTGGGGTAATTAAAGCCATCCATGAATATAGTATTGGGTTGGATGGTTAATCTTTCTAATAAGTTTAAATAAACGGTATGGGTTTCCTGGGTCATAGAGAGGGGCCTATAGTTTTCAAGGATGCAGTATTGGATTTTGCCTATAGTGATTTGAACATGGAGCAGCTCAAGTGCATTGTCCTGTTTGACTAGCCTAGAAGTATATTTGTTTTTTATGTAAATAGTGACACCTCCACCTTTAGTCCCTCCCTGTGAAGTAGCTGGTCTAAAAGTGTGGAAGGCATTATAACCTTGCACTTTTGGTGTAATGTATGATAAAATCCTATACTATCAGGTGAAAGGAGTGGCTATGGGCGCAGCCATTGCAAACATTTATGCTAATCCTGCACTTTCCATCTGGGAAGATGAGGACATATTCTCTGACATTAGTGCTTTTCTTAGAAACATAAAGTTTTGAAGTCCTTAGTGGATGATGTTTTTTTTAGTGTGGCAGGGCAGTATTGAAACCTTAGAATCTTTTTTTACATATATTGACTCTACTACTACCTTCTTGAATAGGGTTGCCAGCCCTCCGTTTTTTTTTCGGACTATCCAGAAATCAAACTGATTCTCTGGTAGTCTGGAAAACACTGTACAAACTCTGGTATTCTGTTTCAAAAAGGAAACAAGACTATTGGAGTTTGTAAATCGACTGATTTACTATGCTTTTTTTACAGAAAAGCATAGTAAATCAGCCGAAAGCAAGTAGCAGGAACAGAAAAAGAGGGCATTCCCTGCCAAGTGATGCCATCACGATGTCACAAAATGGGCGGAATGTGGGAGGGAGAGGGGTGGAGTAGGCGTGGTTGCTGGCGATGAGAGGGGTGTGGCTTTACTCCAGTTTTTGCTACGAAGGAAGGTGGCAACCCTATTCTTGAAGTTTAAACCTAGTTATTCAATATCAGACATAAAAATTTTGGACATTAATGTATATATTAAAGATAATATAATAGGTACTAGAATCTATAGAAAAGAAGTTCAAACTGCTAGATACTTACATAACACTAGTATGCACCCCCCATATATACAAAGGCATTGTGAGTAGTCGGTTCCTTAAAGCCAGTTGGATAAATACAAATATATCTGACTGTATCAAACAGTTGGATGAGGGTCACAGAATTTAAAGATGGGGCTATATTCTAAAAATGTTAGAAGAAAATAAAAAAACAAGTGGTGAGTGAAAGACATGGCCTAACTAGACCATATCTCGAAGGTATAGAAGCCCAACTAATGGGACTGTAAGTAATATTATGGATAGTACTTCCAGAAATAAATTTAGATATATTATGTGATATAATGTACATACTAACAGAGTTAAACAACTTATAAGACAAAATTGGTCTATAATAAGTACATCTGATGTGGTTAAAGAAATTGTAGGTTCATCACCTAGTTTTTCATTTAGGACATGTAGAAATCTGAAACAACAGCTCTGTTATAAAAACCTACAAATGTGCTTTAAGAATGCTATAATTAAAACTAAAACTACTGTGCCTTGCTGTGATTGCCAATTTTGTCATTATATAAATAGGAACAATGTTTTTGTACAGCCTAATACAAGTAAGACATTTTATTTTCGTACGTTTGCCACTTGTAAAGGTTTACTTAGCCACCTGTGACAAATGTACTTAATTTTATGTTGGAAAACCAACAGGATGTTAAAAGAAAGGATAGCCCAGCACCTATCTCACATACGTATGGAGGTGGAGAGTAATGCCTTAGCTCAGCGGTCTCCATCCTTTTTTGCATCAAGAACCACATTCATGTAAGACAATTTTCCACAGACCGTCCATCGTGCATGCATAAAAATAAAGCATAATAAAGTGCTTAATAAATACAACTCACCATAATGCAGAATCAATGGGAGCCCTGAGCTTGTTTCCTTGCAATGAGATGGTCCCATCTAGGGGGTGATGGGAGACAATGACACCGAAATGTGTTCCTTATGTCCAGTCTACTCTGTCATTTTGTTTTAGTTGCTGTCATTGCAGAAAACCCCGCTTCACAAAGATAGGATACTGGAAATGGAAGCAGGGTTTTCAGTGCTTAGTCTAACAACTTTCTAAGTTTATGAGAGTAATATTTAAAATCTGTCCCTATTATTTGGGGCTCTGTCCAGATTTATTGTGCGAGAGGTTGAGAGGGATGGTCGAGAGGTAGCAAACCAAATGAAAACCTTTTTCTGAATCTAGCAACTTTCTAAGTTTATAAGAGCAATATTTAAAACTATCCATATTATTTGTGGCTCTGTCCAGATTTATTGTGCAAGAGGTTGAAATGAATTGTCAAGAGGTACGTAAACCTCTGAATAATTGATGCTGCTGCCAGGGATCACTGTCACTCTTCATTCTCTCTCTCTGTCTCACACACACACACACACACACACACACACACACACACACACACACACACACACACACACACACACACACACACACACACACACACACACACACACACACACACACACACACACTTCTGTTTTTATGTATGGATTCACTAAGTCAAAGTCACTAGAGAAAACACTGTTACTACAATCAGAGTTATCCAGAATTTTAAAGAAGAAATGGTGCCAGTCCTTAGGATTCTTCATGCAGAGTTATTATCCACTCGGTTTATTAATTACACAAGACAGCTGGACTAGTTTATGTTGGTTTGACAAACAAGTAACAAAATGTCAAAATAAGATAATTTGCTGTGGTTGGTAAAGCCAGCTATTAGTCAAATGTTAACACTACAACCACTCTGTCTGCCCCTATATAAAGTGTATTTATTTATTGTTATCAGCTCATTTAGTCAATCATATTTTATGAAGTTTGGATATGATGAAGCTAAAGTACATGATAGTAGATGGGTTTGCAAAGCTAGCTAAATACAGTCAGGACCATTAGGATTACTGGCAAGTTTAGCAAAAAAAAAATGCAAGACACCGTGCATCTTGTCCTACAACGACAAAAATAGAGTATATACATTCATTCTCAACTGGGAAGGCTTAATATTTGTGTGACCACCACAAACTACTTTGACAATGACAAACTCTATAAAGCAAAGTCTATCATTCAATGCTAATACCCTTTGTTTCCTATTTGTTCGGAAGCAAGTTACAAACAAAAATATATTATTAGATTCAACTCGCTCTACCTTGTCTGCTGCTGTAACTGTTGTTTGACGTGGTGCTACACTCCAGCTGATTGTTCATCTTCTGATACCTGGGAGTCAAATCAATCACCATCCTGGCTCAAACTGCATCGCATCACGATGGAATGTGCCAAGTTCTCTTCTGCTGTCCTTTGTATTAGCACCTCTAGCCTTAAAAATGAGTAGTCTGGGCTGAACACACTTCCCAAGAGAACACGATTTTAACCAAGTAGAACATTAGGGAATTGATTCTTAAGTATCTGACTGGTTGCTTTTCTATGGAATGTAAGGCAGAGAACTGGTTATCTTATCAAGCAATGATTAAGACAATTGATTTTTTATTTTTTTCTGGACAATACACTGTCAGGAAAAGGCAGGCTCCATTTTCCGGACAGTGTCCCTTAATTCCGGGCAGTCTGGAAGAATTCTGGATTGTTAGCAGCCCTAACACATACACACACACACACACACACACACACACACACACACACACACACACACACACACACACACACACACACACACACAGTTTTTTCCATTTTATTTATTTTATTTTACACTTGATAAACATCTAATGCACTGCTAGTACACACACACACACACACACACACACACACACACACACACACACACACACACACACACACTTTGCTTTCATGCACGCATTCACTCACACATGCAGACAGAAACATAAACACACTCACACATATACATACACACATTCACTTTTTTGTTTCACTCCCTGCCTAAAAGTTTCTGTGCGGCTCAGTACCAAATGATCCAAGGCCCAGTGTTTGGGGACTGCTGCCTTAAGTAAACATATTATAAGCTCATATAAAATGCATAGTTTTACATTTAAGGTTATAAAAAACATTGAAAAAAGTATTTGAGAAGGGGATATTGTGTTGAATACTGAGAATTTTGAATATAGATGAATTAATTACTTTCAAGCAGATGTGCCCCATGGGTTGAATAATACTGTGAGTTTAAAACCTGTTCTTAAGAGAAGGCTTCTTTTTTCCATGAAACAAGCACTCATTTGTTTATTTTAATTATTTTATTGTTGCGGCCCTTCTATTGGTCTGAATTTGTTCATGTGGTGTGTGTATATGTATATATATATATTTAATCCCTCAAATAAAACAGCTGTACAATCTCAGCCTCACTACAGGATATGTGCCCACAGAATGGCGTACAGCAACAGTGGTCCCACTCCACAAAGGTGGAGCCTCTACGGACCCTGGAAACTATCGCCCCATAAGCCTGACTAGCCTAGTCTGCAAGGCTATGGAGAGGATCATCATGGAGCTCATAATCAAAGACATTGGGGACCTACAGACACTAGATCCTACCCAATTTGGCTTTGTCAAGGGCAGATCCTGCCTCTTGAACCTGGTCGACTTCTTTGAAACAGTCACCAAAGCCATAGATGAAGGGAAGGAAGTCCACACAGCCTATCTGGACCTAGCAAAGGCATTTGACACAATACCCCACTCGGGCATCATAGATAAGCTATCCAGCTTAAATATAAACCCCTATGTCACAAGATGGGTCGCAAACTGGCTCAAAGACAGAACCCACAGAGTGAGAGTTGCTGGAGCCATGTCAGACTTGAAACCGGTCACAAGTGGCATCCCACAAGGTTCTGTCCTGGGACCGCTCTTGTTCGGTATATACTTTTCTGAGGTACAGGCCAATGTGGGAGGACTATGGCTCACCAAGTTCGCAGATGACTGCAAACTGGGTGCCATAATCAACTCTCCAGCTGACACAAACATCCTTCAAAAAGGTCTCACAGAGATGGATAACTGGTGCCAGAGCCATGATCTAAAACTAAATGCCAAAAAGTGTATAGTCATACCCTTTGGCAAAAACAATATGCCCACAAATTACCACATAGGCGGTAACCCATTAAGTACAGAGAAAGTAATTAGGGATCTGGGGACCCAAGTTGATAGCAATCTCTCCTTTGACAACCACATTGCCAAAGTGGTTAGAAAGACCTTCTACATAGCCCACCTCATCATGAAAGGATTCACATCTAGATCAAAAGAGGTAATCGTGCCCCTTTATTCATCCCTCATCAGGCCCATCATAGAATACAATGCCCCTTTTGGTATGTACCTTACCCGACACCTGCAGCAATTAGAAAGACCCCAAAAGTCCCTCACCAAGAGGATCAAGGGACTCAAGCAGATGCCATATGCTGCTCAGTTAAAAAAACTCCAGCTCTACTCAGTTGCATACTGCCTACTTCGAGGCGATCTATGCCTGACATATAAAGCTATGTCCAATCCAGAATTAATGGACATGCTCCACCTCAGTAAATCTAAATCCCTTAGAGCCACATGCTCGAGGGACTTGAACCTCAGCACAGAAATAAATAGAACTTGCTGGAGGGACAGATTCATAACCCAGAGGCTCCCTTCGCTCTGGAATAGAATTCCAATTCATGTTAGGCAGAGCACCTCATTGAATCTCTTAAAGAAGAATCTTGATGAGTGGATGGTGGATCATAGGCTTGTTCCAGGGATTACTTCCGTGTCACTATTAGACAGAGGCACAGTAAACTAAACCATAAAAAGGGCACAGTATACTCAAATCAAGGGGTGGCATAAGCCAAACAAAATCGGGCTAGGCTTGTAATTGCCCCAGGGCAGATAGCCTAGTATGAACCTATGAACCTATATATATATATATATATATATATATATATATATATATATATATATATATATATATATATATATATATATATATATATATATATATATATATATATATAGATGTATGAAAATGTGTTTTAGTATGATTTTAAGCACTGAAGAGGAGTTTTATCTCGAAAGCTTTGCTGTTAAACTTATTTTCACATCACTTTGTGAGTTCTTTTCACTCTAACAGAAGTATGTGCAATGTGAGATGAGTGCCCAGTCTTATTAGCAAGTAATGTAGCAATATCTGCAGTTTCCTAATACACTTCACTGAGTATTCAGTATTACAGTTACAGGATATAGTAATATTACTGACATATTTAATCCACATGTCATATAGAAGGATCTATAACATGTAGTAACATTATTAGCAATATCTTCACATTACAGATATTTAAGTAGGCAAAGTAAGTCACTTAGACACTGCAAGAAAAGTCAGCAAATCACCAGTTGCTGTACTTGCCTGTGGGTGGTGCAAGGCATCTAGGAAGGAGAGAAACCTCTCCATGGGTAATGCCTGAGAGATGGGTGTCAGCAGCATAGCATCCAGCAGGTTACCAGGCTACAGTTCTTCAGTCCTGCATAATAATTGGTGGGGCTATGGAACACTGACTGATGAAAAAATGGTAAAGGGTGTGGTGACTGGTGGCAACAAGCAAATAGTGTAAAGGACAACTGCATGCAAATGTCAGACTGCCCTCATTTGACAGCCTAATTACTTCCATTTAAATTAACCTGTTTAAAAATATGATTTAGTAGGCCTCCCATCTATTTCCTGTCTTTACCTGGTTCTGCAGTTCCTCTTCACACCACGTTGATTTTATTCTAATATTGTGACTTACCTTGGAATTTGACACAACATCAGAAGGCCATGACAACCAACTCTTTTGGTGTGAGTTGTTCACTACTTATTAGGCACCACAGATATGAATGGCAAAGAATTTGGCATCTACAGTTGAGGTAATGAACAAGCGGAGGAGGGGCACCTGCAGCGAGATATTTAGAACATCGAAATAAAATGCAGAACATCTATAAAAACAACACATTTGGTCATAGTTTCTACCGAAAGACATGGGTGCCATACATTTATGTTCAGGAGCTTATGACAATCATAAAGTAAAAGGTTTCATTGAAAAAACTTGTTTCTAACACCAATACTGATTCAGTTAGACATTAATTTAGAATACTAACATTCTAAGTTGATGAAAGGCAATCTAATGGCACAGAGTGCATTATAGAAATAAGAAACCTTGATTAATAACACAGTCAGGTTAGTATAGCAGTCGTCACCATGCTATTTTGGAGTAGAATAAATTGGAAAATAATATTAACCACTTAAAGTAAAGAAGGGTCAATAGTACTGTATAAAAGAACAAATATTATCAAAAAACTATCTGGCAAAAAACAACTACTAGAAAATCAAAATCTAAGCCAACTGTAACTGAGGTACTTAATGTTCTAAAAGAGATAAAAGAACTAGAAGAGGGATCTTTAGAAAAGGGAAGGAACAAATTACATTGTCCCTACCAAATTGCAATCTCAAGTTTAGGTTTATCATGGCAGTGGGGAGATACTTCTCAGCATCACTAATGCAGTATGCTATGCATTTACTCTGAGACTGGTGATTTAAAGATAGTGGGTTGTATCTCCATGATGGAAGTGTGAAGTAAAATCCAATTATTGTCTGCTGTATACTACTCTAGGACTGCTGAGCATCATTTAATAGTCAACGCAAGATAAATAAAGTACGGATAGGTAGAAAAGTTAAATTAAGAAAGAAAAGTGTGTAGAACCTGTTGTGTCACTGCTAGCGACTTCATAGCAGTGATTTTAGTGAGTTTCTTCCTTAGTTTCCTCACTAGCTAAATAACTTGTTAAGCCTGATCAAAGGGAATTATACATAGTCAAAGATACCCAAAGATTTAGTATAATCTGAAAACGTTATTTAAATAATAACACAATATGAACTTCTCAGACATCAGCTAATGCTCTATAAAATATATTGCATTAGAAATGGCCTTTCAGTGTATGCCAAAAGAGAGAGAGAGAGAGAGAGTACAGTATGACCTGTTATTTATTTATTATTTGTTAACTGGATAAGTGAACTTGTCCATGGACCCCTTTCAGCAATGACCCAGGTGCAATTCCACAAGATATTACAGAAATAGTGAAGTGGTATGACATGTATATAAACAGTGAAGTGGTATGACAGAGTCTGTATACATGTCCTGCCAGTATTTGTTATACATAATCTAAAAACCTATGAAAGCATAAAAGTAATGGTGAATCCGTATGACACAGACTTTTCCATACATGGATTATCCATTGTTTGCTATACATAGGAGTAATATGATTTACAATAAGAGATAACTGACATGTTTATATACACTCAGTCTTTTGACAGTCTTGTTTAATGCTAAATCATTTGTCATATTTCACGATGTGCCATGATAAGTCAGAGAGAAGAATTGCTGAGTTATTCTTAAGGAACAGCTTACAGTCACTTAGTAACCTGGATACTGTTAGGGAATTCTAGAATGATGAGTCTGGGAAGAACTTACTAAAGCAATTGTTTGACTCTGCCAAGAGAGAACTGCATTAAATCATTGACTTCCTATCATTATAAAAATAGTAAGCCAAACATGTGGAAACTAGTAATTACCAGACCAATCCCAAAGCAATCTAGCCCTACCAAAACTTCCTAATACAGACCTATCCATGCCTTCTCACTCTAGGCAAAAAACTTGAAAACCCCAATACATCACTGCAACCTCCTCTCCTATAAACATGAATTATGGTCCAGTTGTAGCCCATTCATAGCTCTGTAGACCTTGACAGCTGATATACTACTGGCAATGGGCAGAGACCAGCTCACTTGTGCTTTCCTTGTCAACCTTACAAAAGCCTTTGACCTTGTTGACCACAACAACCTCATCCATTACCTACTGCAAATAGGCATAAGTCCTAATTTCCTACCTAAGTTTCAAAACTACCTCACCAATTGCCACTTCTCCATCAGAATTTATACCTTAATTTCTCCATCTGTCAGCCTTCAAAAAGGAGTAAAAAGAAGTACCAAAAGGTTTACATACTTGCTTCTCTTTTACTTTCCATCTTTATAAATAAACTTCCCCTTAACCTACCCCATCTTTCCCTCCTTCTCTACAAAGATGACATGGTGCTATTTTCACTCAGTGCCCAACCTCCAAACAGATCTGAAAGCAGACTGGCTGGGCATAATCCATTAGCTCTCCAACAAAAGCCTCCTTATCAACTTGAAAAAAAAAACCAAAACTAAGATTTTTGGCACCAAACAAAAACTTAAAAAACACAAAACTCTTTGCATTTCTATGACCACAGTAACACTTCCATAGAAAAAATACCTCTTTTCCATACTTCAATGTTTAATTTGACCCCTCCATTAACTTCTCCTCCTCTTCAATGATTTAAGGAAAATAATTAATTATCCTGTTTTGGGCCAACAAAATCTCCTTCTTTCTTACTAATACCCCTAGAACAGCCATAGGAAAAGGCATTCTACTCTCCCCATCTTGAATATGGACTCTCTCTCTTAGCCTCAGCATCAAAAACAAACTCTACATGCATTCAAACAATAGCTATAAAAATGTGTAGATTTATTATCCACTCCCCTAAAAATGAACATCACTATAAAACACTGAAAAAAGAAAAATGACTCCCTGTTAAGCAAAGGGTTGACCTTATCCTATGATGACAACTATTCATACTCCTAGTCAGCCAGACCTTCTCACCCCTAGTAGCTACACCCTTATAAACCACAACCACTCTACTCCCACACTTCAACCCCCAAAAACTAAACTCCATTGTACAGATTACTTATTTTCTATATCAGGTTCAAAACTATGGCAAAATATTCCCCCAGAAACAAAACAAAGCTTATTTTAACCAAGATGTAGGCCTTGACTAAAGGCACACCTCTTCTCATCTGCCAACTGTCATTGCTTCTCATCTAGCCATGTCACCTGACCTGAACTACATCACCCAATCTCTCTCTCATTATCTCTCTCTGTCTCTTTCTCTTACTAATAACACTGTTACTGTCCCTCATATAGCAGGCTCCATTGCACAAATCTGCACTTATCGCTAACTTAATATTTTGCTTAACAAAAAGTCTCCTTCCAACTAGTCACAAACTCTAACATCATTCACTCCTGTCAATGACTGTATTATTCCCACTTGGACAGCACACAGTTGCCATTATGATATATGCACCTCTCTTTCTTCATAAAATTTGTCTTGGTTTATTGTAAATAAGGCATATTGCAATTGCAGATACTCTTTCATTTTTGTTACCTGATAATGGTATTTTATAGATGTATATTTTCATTATATTCTTAATGTCGCTCACTAACTGAAATTGTTCATTTATGATTAGAGCTCTACCCCATAAAACTCATTTTAAATAAAATAAAATAAAGTCCTTAAACATTTCCTAAAATTCTCTGGAGGTTATCTATAACTTGCTATTCCTATTTACATATTTGCAAAGTTTCAGAAATCTTCTTAACAGTTCAAGAAAGTTTTAAATGAATAGTTGAGTCTCTAATTGCAGTGTGATAAATCAGTAGTAGTGAGAAGGTTCTTGAGTAGAAGCAGCAACTTTATTCTTAAGAAGATATTAGGCAATATTTTCACATTGGTAACAAGCAGGCATGTTGCTTTCTGATTCTGTCTAAAAGCAGAAAATACAATTGTTTTTATAAATACAAACTACTATGAGGTAATATGTAGTTTGATTTTTAAATGGAAGGCACACGGTGCTAATAGTCCTTATTAAAAAGGAATGTCCCAAGCGTTCTTGTCACATGCTGTTTCAAAAAGTTAATGCATCAGAAAACTCCAGAAAAGTATTTAGAATAGTTGTTTTGTAATTTCAAGAAAAAACAAATTAACTTGAGTGTCACAAAAAATGTAATGCAACAACTGCATTCCAGGAAAATATCATTCTCTTTCTACATGAACATAGCCTTGACTCGACAGTGCCATATATTGTTATGCATATGTATAGTAACTTATGACTGTATATCATGCTGCCAGAACAAAGTTTGCGGTGGTGTTTTAGCTTGACTAAAATTCCAAACAATAGAGACTTTAGATTCAAAAATCACCTAAAATTGTATCTTTGTTTTGCTTCATGGTATTGTAACCAACTTGCCAAAATAGCTACTGAACAACAATTTAGTTATCTGGTGTTATATTAACAAGTGCATCCAATGTAAATATTGTACGATGGGTTTTAATTGATCAGTATGTTTTGTGTAACTGAATTACATTAATTGAAAATGGTTAATGGAAAAGTAATTATTGTTTTTTAAATTGATTTCAGTATTTTTTAAATAAAAATGCATATAATCAGTATGTGATGTGCCTCATTGCTATCAGCATGATAATTCTGTTTATGTGTGTAAGAATAAAGCTATTGTTTTACTGAAGAAGCTCCTGATTACACTGATTTCTTACAATGACGAGCTAATGCTTGGGGAGAGAAGTATAGTGGAAGAGGATCATCCTACTTGATGAGACATTTGACTTAATACCAGATTCTACACTGTGCTGTTACTGTCATAAGACATGTTTTCATAGTGACAAAAAACTGTTTTCTTTCACAAAAGTATTTCAGATGCAGAATATTTAATGTCTCAAGCAAAGAAAGTGGTAGGATCCTGCTTAACAGTACTGAAACTGACATTTCATATTGTTATGATCTTAATAACTAAAAGCCATATTCTATATATAAGTCTTTTTGTGACTTTTTATACTTCTTAAAAATGAATTTAAAAAGTCCATTGTAAGAGCAACTGTGAATGCTATAGAGCAAATGTTTAAAACAAGATGGACTTACTTATAAATGCCTTTGTCCTAAATCAAGTACTAGAATCATTTCACCAATAACTGGTTACTGATGTTGTCCATACATGTGTGAACCTTCAGCACCAGTGTTTAGTTCATTTTGGCATACCTGAACATGTTTTGTAGAACCTCCAGCTGCCCATTGTATTGCACCCTGATAAATTAAAAGTCTTGTCTTAAAGGTTTGTATTACTTTGACTTTGGATATTATTGTTGTAGTTGCTATTATTATTATTATTATTATTATTATTATTATTACTATTCATTTAACTTGCTAAGTCAACTGGATACAACTGTCCCTTTTCAAAGGCAACCACAGAGCACTGTCAGATCAAGTGATTTGTTCAGAGATACTCAGTAGATAAATGGAAGTGGAATGAACCAAACTCCATGCCATTGACTGCAGGAAGCAGCTTGTTGACAGCTTTTCCTGGAACCACTCTTGTATGCAAAGGTTTGCAAAGCTGAGAGTGAGGCATCTGAAGAGCTCCAAAATGCATATCACTATGCACATATCAGCTACAGATGCATTTAAGATTTATTTTATTGCTGCATTTAGAAAACACTGGTAAAAATTCAAATGCATCAGACTTATTGTATAATCTACTGTGTTTTGAATTCACTGGTAGTACATTTAACATGTTTTACATAATCAGGTTTTCCTTGTAGTTTGTTTATGTAGACTTTGTCAAATTGTTTTTTCATGTTGAAAGCATGTACTCTACTATTAATGTTTGTGTTATATTTGCAAGATGATTCTTTGTTCCCCAGAAATATGCTTCATTAGCAGTACAAGTAACTGAACAAGATAAGTTAACTGTTTAATACCTTTTCTACTCCTAGCTATGAGTACCTTTTCCAAAATGCCTCTAAAGTTTAGTTAACCATTAGGTGCCAAACAGCCTGCTTATGACTTTAACCTTAAGTAGCCAAAAGCTTTGTCAAAGTAACTTAGTTCACATGTAATACTTATTAAATAAGCCATTGATAGCACAGTCTATTCAAGCATGTCAGAGCAGACACCGTTACACTTGTGAGTGTGCATGTGTGTACATGCACACATACACACATACACATTCACACACGTGCATGCACATGTACACTGTCTCTCACACACAAATGTATACATACACACACATTCACATACATACAGTCACATGTACATACACATGCATGCTGTCTCTCGCACACAAACACACACACACACACACACACACACATACACACACACACACACTCTCTGACTGCTGCACTTTATTTGTTGAATCAGTTGATAAGTAATTAGATGCACTGTCACTGTCAGCAGTATTATTCTTCAATCCACTCTTCTTCCAGTGTAATATTCACTTCCATGTCACAGCTTCTAAGAATGTAATTTTAACTTTTATTTCTTCTCTGTTGTTGGCAATGAAAATGCTGAGCCTCAGAATGTGGAGACTGAATGTGTGAAAATCCAGAAATATATATACTAAGTCCAAGATTGCCTCTTCTTGGAATATTCCCATTTCTCTGGGGGTATAGCAATCTTGGAGTTAGTATATATAAATTTGGGAGAGTGCAGGGCTTGCCCCTCATGATGAGGGTCAGGAAGGCTTGTCCCTTGCCAAAAACAAGTTTAAAGGAGAAGAACAAGGTGTGATATTCACTCTTTTCCTGTATGTTCAGTCTTTTGTTGGGGGGAGGGATTGTATTTTGGGATACAAAATTGTAAGTCTTGACATTTCAGTAGAGTGTCATGATAATATCCATGCTTCATCACTCTTATAGCCATTATGCCTGTTTTAAATAGTTTGACTTCTTCTGAGTCTCATCCTATAGTAAGATGCAGTTGAAAGGATGATTTACAGTTCTTTTCCTCTAATAATCCACTGCAGTCATTAAAATCTCCTATTCTTACCTACTTAAAAGTGCTTGTCCATTTATTTTCTGAGTAGCTGCCTATCCTAAAAGAGGTCTGCTTGTTTTAGCCCATGTATACAGATACATTATTAATAATTAAATAAATACAAATAAAATAACTTATGTGATTTCTGTTGACCATGATTGGCTAGTTTTCACCAAGTTGCTCCATGTTTGAAATGCACGTTATTGTAGCGAACAATTAATACAAGACCAAGGAATGAAGTTTTTCATTCCCAGCAGGAAGTGATGCAGCAGCATTTTAGGAAGAGAGCAACTGTCTGGTTACAAGGACCAAATGATGACCCTACTCACTCTAGATCCAGAGTCATAAAGATATCTGTTTGCACCTTATTAGGGGGTATCTAAATGCCACAGTCTATTCTGAATTCAAACTTGGCAAAGGGTTAAACGTAGTGAATGACAAGTACTTTAGCATGTCATTAAAGAGTGTATCACATATAATGAAGGCAGAGGCAAGGATTAAGGTGGAATAATAGTCCCAACTTTGTCATATGTCCTTCTTTTATGAATTTTAGATATAATATTGAGGACACAGTTTGCAAAGCTGTCACATTAGCCATTGTAGTTTTGTATTATATCTCCTTTGATTTGTCGTATTCTGTAGGCATTGACTGCAACCTCTGATGTTTCTGTTATATATTATATCAGAAACTGTGATCATTACATTACAGTCCTCACAAATCCATTTCTTACCATGTTCAGGTAACTTTATACTTATCTTTGTACTTTTCTCTTTGGCTCCCATCTCCCTATAACCATGAAGCTCATGTTCTATCCAGGGTGTCCTATGGTATTGCAACTCCAAGGAGGGAATACCTGTCCAATGTTTCTTTATCCTCTCCCAGTCAACCATGTGGCTCCTGGCTAATAATCACACTGGTGTAGCCAAAATTAATTCTTCCCCTGTGCAGGGATTTTTGGCCTATTTTATGTCTCTGTCAGAGACAGATCCAGCACAAGCTGACTTGGGCAGCTGCCAAGGGCCCATTGCTGGTCAGAGGGGAGGGGTCCTACAGACAAAAAAAAATAACCGAAACTGTCCTGCTTACACCTCCCATCTCTGATTATTTGCATCTGT
>NC_056738.1:401137682-401172682 GCF_019279795.1 Protopterus annectens
ACGTCGATGAGTTTAGCATTGTTATTTTAGCTTTGAATATGTTTTTATAATTTAACTTGTTTTTCTAGGCACAAAATGCATTGTGTTTCTACAAAAGTTTATCTGGCTCTTTCTGCAGATGAATAAGCTTATGAGCTATTAATGGGTTGTTTTCTGTAGTTCAGGGTTTGATTCTTTCCTTTTTCATTGGTCTTCTGTGTGACTCTGACCGAGTCACTTCACCAGAGACTGCTCATGAAAAGGGACCTTTGTATCCAGTGAGCTGCCCCAGGCTGTTAACAATGTGTTACATGTATCTTCTGAATTCCTGCACCCTTCACATAGCCAATAATTAGTGCTTCGCTATATGCAGTTTGACTATATATACCAGCAAGTCCCTTATACAGGTGTGCACTGCTTAACGTCCTTCCACGCAACGTCTGACCACATTTACATCCGTACTTTACTATGCAGATGTAAATGCGGTCAGACGTTGTGCAGAAGGAGGTTAAGTGAAGCACAATGTAAACATGGTTTGCTTAACAACTGCGCCGCTTAATATTCTGTGGGATAAAATTTACCCTGGATGTTAAGCAGCTCATACCTGTAGTTTAATGGGTTGCCCGATGGATTTTCAAAAATGTGAGTTTTGAGAAAAGATTGCTGTTGTTCTTCTGAAGTCTGTCTTCAGTGTGAATTTTCTTTTGTTTAGCAAATGGCTGTCAAGTGTTTTGCTGAAAATTTGAAATAAAAATTCTAAATTAAATCCAAATATCTGTGATCAGTATGCACGCTGACATGTTTGAACAGTGTTTTATGGTAACTGGAGAGAGTCAGCTAAGTAATGGGCTATTGGTGTGGCTGAGGGTTGGCTATTACATTATTCTGCCTAGGGCCCCATTTGATCATGATCTGGCTCTAGACTCTGTTGGCTCCTTTAATTTCTAAACTCCATATTCATCCCTTGATCTGTCATCTCAGAGTTCATGCAGGGTTTGCGGCTCTGGTCAGGGTGATCTTACAGACCCAAATCCTCTTCTTTTTGTTTGTTATGCAAAGCTGATCACTCCCTACAAATGCGCAACCACTCTGCTAATATCAGTGATTCATTTATGAGCAAGGGACTATTTATTTATTTTATTTTATTTATTTGCAGTTTGTTTGCCAGGATAGTCCATTGAGCCATAAGGAGCCAGTTTTCAATGGAGTCCTGGGGAGAAAAGCTCCATAAAAATGCAAATACATAGTACACATTGCACATATGCATTACAGATTATCTCATAGGAATACGAAATACATATGATAAGAAAAGGTTAACAATGATAGAATACATCAGTATAGTTCATTAAACAGAAATAAAAAACACTTTTGTTTTTTTTTTACAAAAGTAGCAGCATAGGGTAACTGTTAAGTAGTTGGTCAAATAGTTCAATAAAGCTGTGGAACTATAGGAGGCAGTGATGGTGTATTTAGTTCTAGGAGAGTAGGAAGTGGTATTAGAAGGATTAGGTAGGATCGGAACAGAAGTACTTCCATTGTGAAGTTATTTGTGAGTGCAGCAAGATTTTAAATGAGGAGAGACTGCTGGTGATGCGGATAGGAGATGGTAGAGAATTCCAGAGGCGTGCTCGATAGAAGGATATTAGGTGATTCCCAGCTGGACTTGTGGGTTTGTACAATTTAATTAGTTTTTGGGAATTAGATCTTAGAAGTAATTCTGGTTCATGCATTTCAAATGTAGTGGCTTGGGAGGGCAAAGACAGGGGTTGTAAATGAATTTATGTGTTTGGATGAGTTGGGTATAAGTGAGGAGGCTAGGTAGCTCAAGCCAGTTTAGTTGATGAAGAGAATTACAGTGGTGAGAAATGGCTCTGTGACCTGCTGCAAATTTTAATATCTTTTTATAGCAAGAGGAGAGTTTTGTTTTGAGGGAGAATTGCAGGTTGGTGAGGATAGATGCACCATATAAGAGGGATAAGATGAGATAGGTATTGGCTAGTATGAGCCTGGTGGAAGGAGAGATATAATGCTTATGGCGGTATAACATACCAAGTTTTTTGTGGGTTTTTTTTATATTTACTTGTAAATGTTTGTTGAATTTTAGTTGATCATCTATGAGTACTCCTAGTAGTTTAGTGTCAGAGAATATTTCTAGGAGAGTATTGTTTTTTCTGGTGATTATGAATGAGTGCTTATATAGGGAGGAGGGTTTGGAGGCGGTGAATAACATAAGTTTAGTTTTGGTTGCATTTTCAGACAGATGGTTGTCTAGCATCCACTGATCAGTAGAGGAGAAGGCATTTTGGGTAAGCTTATTTAGAGTGGGGATAGAAGGGAAGGAGCAGATAATGGCAGAATCATTGGCATATTGGATGAGGCTGAAGTTTGGAATGGCTTGGTAGAAGTCGTTAATGAATATGTTGAATACTAGGGGGCCTAAAATGGAACCTTGAGAGACACCTGTGGGAGTATTAAGGAAGGGTGAAGTGGCTTTATACCATTTGACTGCTTGTTGTCTGGTTGTGAGGTAGCTGGAGAATCACTTGGTACAGGAAGGGGATAGGTTTAGTTTGGAGAGTTTATTAAGAAGCAGGTTGTGGGAAATAGTGTCAAATGCTTGGAGAGGTCGAGGAGAAGGGTGGACATGAAATGGCTGGATTCTCAGGCTCTGTTAATTTTTCAAGTAAGGAGAGGAGGGCAGTGGAGGTGCTATGACTGGGTCTAAATCCAAGCTGTGTGGGATTAAGAATCTGGTTGTTGATGAGATAGGGTAAGAGTTGTTGGTGGATATAGAATTGGGACTGGGAGTGTTTTGTGGAGATTAGACTAAGAAGCTTAGAAATAGGGGATAAGATAGAAATAAGGTGGAAGTTTGGAATATCATTATTATTGCCTACTTTATGTACAGGAATACTAAAGACTTTCTTCCAGAGCTGGGGGAACCTGGCTTTCTGAGATAGACCGATTAAATAGTATGCTGATAAGGAGAGCAATGGCTTCTGTGGCTACTTTTAGGAAGTAGGAGTGAATTTCATCAGGGGCATTGGAACCAGGTTTTAATTTTAGGAGAAGTTTTTTTTATGGTGGATATAGAAATGGGACTGATAGAGAAGGGTAGAGGTTGGGAGCAAGGGATGCTAGGGGAGGAAGGGATGGGTGCAGGCTGAGGAGGGGTTGCAGAGGTGTTGGTGCAGGATAATGTTAGCTTGCGTATAGACTCTATGAAGAAAGAGGTAAATTGGGTGGCTAAGTCCATGTCAGAGGCATCTGGGTTAGGGCAAGGGTTTTCTTTTTTTTTCTGGGTTGAGGAGAGATGAGATTCCTTTCCAAAATAGTTTGGGATTGCTGTTGTAGTTGGTTTGGAGAGTAGAGAAATAGGCTTTGTGGTCTGAGGTAATAGTTTTTTTTTACTTTATTTCATAGTGTTTTACATTCGCTAAGGGTGATAGTGGTTTTATTTTTATGGTAACGTGTCCAGGCTCTGTCACTGAGTCGCATAGTAGCTAAGGTGTTCTTGGTTAACCAAGGTACAGGGTTACTTTTTGTGCATTTTGTTTTTAGAGGGGCAAAGGAGTTGAGCAGGTTTGGGAAAGTAGAGTTAAAGTAGGAGAGAGCATTATTTAGGGGAAGAGTCTTTAATGGGTTCCAGTTTGTGCTTTTTAGTGCTTTTGAGAAGGTTTCATAATTGAAGTGTTTTAGGCAGCGAGTGGAAATATAGGTGTGAGTTAGTTGTATGGAAGAGTGGAAATAGCAAACAAAAGTGGGGAAGTGGACAGCTAGTGGGTCTGAGAGAATACCACTATCAGAGATATAGTGAGGATGGGATACTAGAATCCAGTCTATTGTACTTCCAGTAGTAGAGTTCTTGGAAAGCCTGGTAGTGGAATTGATTAGTTGCTTAAAGTTATATAAGTTAATATTGAGTGAGTTAGTGGGAGATTGGATTGCGGACCAGTTTATGTTCATATCCCCCAGGATTATGGTTTCATGAGTAATGTTGGTGGAGACCCAGGAGAGAATATCTTCAAAGAATGAGATATCATCTCCAGGGGGAATATAGAGTGAGAGAACAAATATGAGTTTATGCTTGTTTAGGTGGAGTAGGGCTGGTATTATTTCTGCCTTGCCAAATTTGGGAAAGGGTTTGGAATAGGGGGTGACTAAGAGGGATGCTGAGTAAAGGACTGCTACACCCCCACCTTTTTTTGTGTTCTGTCATTCCTTAACATGCAGTAGTTGGGAGGAGTCAGTTCAAAATCTGAGATGGAGAGAATATTGGGCTGGTTATGTAGAAGCCAGGCAGGAAGGTTTGGAATTTTGTTACATAGGCTCTGAGTATTTAGAGCTGAGAAGTGGAGGGGTTTGCCTGTTGCTTGGGGGTGTGGTTGGGGGGCTGGATTCATTGTGGTAGAGGGGCCTGGGTTTGGGTGGATGTCCCTGAAGAGAAGGATAGAGATAAGATGATGGATGAGGTATTTGGTTTGTTTGGGGTGTAGTAGAGATGGTAGAGTGTTTTGTGGACATTAGACTACTGTAATTGGGAACAGTGTTTTTAGAGTTAGGTAGGGGTCTATAAGGGAAGAGCATGCTAGTGTTGAGGGGGTAAAGACTGGGAGATGTAAGGGTAACAATAAATGTGCACTTTGTAGAGGATGGGGTAGTGGTGTGAAATGGGGGGAGTGGTTTGCGTTAGTAGGTTGGGTGATATAGTTTAGGTAAGTTAAGATAATTAGGAGTATTATTTGAGTAAGTAGGGATACAGGCTTGAGGGTCATGATGTTGGTTTTAGGATGGTAGTAAGGGGTGAGTTAAGTTGGGAAGTTAGTTTATTTGATTAAGAGATTATGGTTTAAGTTAATTGTTTGGTAGTTTATCAGGATAAGTAGTGTTTGGCAGTAAACTCTGAAGGGTAGGCTTACTTTAAAGGGTGAACTGTGGAAGGGGAGTTTGTGGGTATGATGGGTAGTTTGGATTGCATAGTGGAAGTGGTGGGAGTGGCAATGAAAAAAAAAACATTAAGTGGAGTGGAAGGTAAGTTCAGAGGAACGTATACAAGGGGAGAAGGGACATTCTAGCAGTGGTATAGGGAAAGGATTAGAGTGGTTCAGAGAGGTAAAGATGATGCCACAGGAAGGAAGGGAAAGTTAAAGAGTCTGGGGGAGGGGGTTGGAAAGAAAAGAAAGTGAAAGAAACTGGGGGAGGGGTTGGAGAGAGAGTGGAGATGGATATCGCAGTGGCCTAGCTGGTTGGAACCAGTACTGACAGGGCTAGGTCAGCAGTGTGAAAAAACACTGAAAATAATCAGAAAGGAAGCAGCTGTGAAAATCAGAGCTGAAGAGGTAAGAAGAGCAAGCCAGAGCTGGAAATGTTGCAGATATAAATTTAAAAACAGGAGACAAAGGGTACAGAAGATGTACTAGGGGTTAAATAACACTATAGAATGTGGTGCTGGCAACATTAAACCTACATATACTGAAACTATTGAGAGTTAGAATAACATTAAACTAAAAGCTAATTGTACTATTGTTAGTTAAAACAAGAAGGAATATGGTAGACTGCTGGCATTGTTCTGTCTCCTGGTGGCCAAAGTAAGTTACTACAGTCCGAAAAACTAACCTTCATGTATGCTCACCAGCCCTGTAGTAATACTTTAAATGATAAGGAGCAGTTCACTTTTTAAAAAGCAGATAGTCTTAAAACACATTCAAAGTGTGGATAAATTACAGTAGAAGGAACACCTACATTTGAGCTAGAAAGCTGTGGTTTTTAGTTTGTTTTTGGAGCTGCTTCAGGCAAGTAACTTAAGCAGATTTATAACACTTTCACAAGGTATTTTGCTGGGCGAGTCTGTTGGGCAGGGGATGACCACAGAGTGTTTTACCCGTCAGGAGAAGCATCTAAAGCCAGAGAGCACACAGGTGGGGTGGGGGGAGCAGAAGCTTCCAACTATATCTGACTATATCTGTCTGTTGCTTTGGACTATAATTTTTGTACAAACACAGTCATCAATTCATTGCATTTTGTATTTTCAAGCTCTGTTACAGATGAAATCAACAAAGGTCTCAGAGCAATGCATTTTGTTCATGGGAACTGACTTCTTCATGCAAACCACATAAATTTGTTATGTTAGTGAGGATATAAGGTATTCAGGAAGTTACCCTGATTACTTAGCTTTTGTGAATTGCTTTGCAGGGGATCACCATGGCTAATTGCATGCCTCACTACTGGGTTAGGAATACCTTGCCAGCAGCTTGTAGTGAAGACCTAAAGCCTCCTGCTGATTTCCTGAAGATCCAGACTACAGAAGTGTAAGCAGCCTCTGTTACGAGTATAACAATACTGCAGTGTACCAGAAGGGTACCCAAGATCTCATTTAACAAAAAACGATTAGCCTGTCAAAGAAAGTAACTTTTAGTGTATAACACATTTGCCTTTCACACAGCTGATGTTACAGGCTTTTATTGTTCTGGTAAAATGATCTTGATCGATAGATATGTAAGCATGACTGTGTGTGTGTGTGTGTGTGTGTGTGTGTGTGTGTGTGTGTGTGTGTGTGTGTGTGTGTGTGTGTGTGTGTGTGTGTGTGTGTGTGTGTGTGTGTGTGTGTGTGTGTGTGTGTGTGTGTGTGTGTGTGTGTGTGTGTGTGTGTGTGTGTGTGTGTGTGCGCGTGTGTGTATGTGTATACACACATACACACACATATATATTTTATATATATATATATATATATATATATATATATGTATATAGGGTATCTATTACGAAATCGAAATGGCAATACATTGACTGCCTTTTCATCGACCCCAAAATACTAAAGTACACTTTACACAAACGGCCAGATCACTGAGTTTTTTCACAGGGAAAAAAAATCGGATTGTCGTTGCCATGAATTTTCCCTTTTCCCCACTGTAATGCAATCTCGGAGTAGGTATATTTAGTTAGGGAGGGTGTGGGGCGAAGCCCCCCACTTTGCAGTGTCTGAAGTGGTGTGTCGTCTGGTTGGCCTACTGATTTTTTTCCTTGTGAAAAAACTTGGTGATCTGGCCATTCACTTAAAGTGTACTTTGGTATTTTGGGGTCGATTAAACGGCAGTCGATGTATTGCCATTTTATATATATATATATATATATGTGTGTGTGTGTGTGTGTGTGTGTGTGTGTGTGTGTGTGTGTGTGTGTGTGTGTGTGTGTGTGTGTGTGTGTGTGCATGCATGCGTGTGTGTGTGTGTGTGTGTGTGTGTGTGTGTGTATATATATATATATATATATATATATATATATATATATATATATATATATGTATATATATATATATATATATACATACACACATACATACCTCCAAACAAAACGGTGCAGAAAAATTGAGTTCAACGGAGAAATATAAACAAAAAGCAACCACTCCAGCACTTAGTACAAATTCAGTACATGCCACTGCAAGGAATCAGCTAATATCCACTTATGTCCAGCAGATATTCTTACCATAAACACATAATTGCAGGCCAGGAAAAAGTAAACACCAATAAAACTGTATAGCAGATTTATTACAAAGTCATACACAGACCAGTTTCAACACATGGCATCATCAGTGTGAGACAAAAAAAGATGAGTTAATCTCTATATAAAGCTTATAATTAAAGGTGTAGTGCAAATCATACCCATTGTCAAACTACCGTCCCTGGGATTCATGAAGCTTGCGCCATTCGCCGGAGTAGTGTTGGTGATCTAGCGCCAAATATGGCCGCCGAGCAATTCAGGTATGAGCTATTTCCACATGCACTACCAGCATATGACAGGGCTGCGCAGCTCCCGGCGCATGTATGCTAATTACCCCATGTGCAGCAGTGTAGCATGCAAATGAAGGTATATAGCGATTCATGAAGTGGTGCAGGCGTAGCGTAAGCATGTAGAAATACAAGCCAAAAAAAAATGGTTTACATTTTGTCAAACATAAAATCGGAGCCATGAAAGTGGACCAAACTTACGTATTATAATGTTGATATATGCCAATGGCTAAATATATAGCCAATGGCATAAAACAACATGCGCAACATATAAAAAATAACATTTAATATCATGGCCACACTAACGCAAAGTAAAACCACTGTGCATCTGTGTGCAGACGGGATCACAAGGAAAAGATATTTAGATGTCATAAAACTGCAATGTAACACAATTCATGATATCCTCATAATAGTCAATGGCACGTATTCTATACCACAACCATGGCGCAAGGGTTGCTAAGGGTCTGTGACAGTGTTCTGTGCGGTAGCCAGGAATTAGCAGTCAATGCTATGCAAATGAGTCAAGTAATACTGAATCGCAAATGTCCTGCCGTTGTAAGGATGTACCACACGGCATAGCGGTACAACACCGAGGAGTGGCCTTGAGGTAAACATGACATCAAGAGAGGGGTGCGCCACCGTAGCTGTAAGCACATTGGATCATTGCTAATCCATGTTGCGTGTTGCTAAGCAAAGCCACAGGATAGGGGTGTGGAAGTAGCCATAGCTTTGCTTAGCTGAGAGCACACAAGGTAACCCAAAGTTCACGTGAACTTGGATGAAAACGTGCACGAAACCTGGTAAACGGCTGTGCGCAGCATGCACCACAGCTGAAACAGGAAGGATACGGGAAGACAATAAGGAAATGCTGCAGCATGGTAATTGGAGTACAAATGAGTAATTAACACCTATAAACTCACAGTGGGCCATAGACAACAATTCCCACAGTTCAGAACAAGCGCTTTCGCTCGGTATAGTACCAAGCTTTATCAAGTTAGAAGAAACACAGCACCAAAAACTGTTCCCAGAACAAACCACGATCCACGAATATGTCACAAAGAACTTCTTTTATTGAAATACAAAATGAAGGTTGAGCGCTTTCATCTACCCAATGTAGATTTCATCAGAACACTGAATATATCAAACCTTGTCTCTTAAATACTTCAAAATTCCTGTCTAAAACACCACCTGACCAATTAAACTACCATTAAGTTTTAAAGACATAAGAACATAGATTTGGTAAAACCCATATATACAGCCTTCTAAATATTATCGGTATTAATAATGGTTAAAAAATGCCCAAAACAGCATCAAAATTCAATCATATAATAAAAATTCTCTATCGGTGGAATATGAACCATACCCCAACTCTGATAATACATACTAGATGAATGTTTCATATAAAATATGACAAATGCATGGAGTGCATAAAGGGAACAATATCAAATGTAAGATATAATCCTACAGTAAATACTAATTACATAACAAATACAATATATAGTTATATATATTATATAGTTATGACCTGCCTAAATATATTTTGGGTTATGGGGTTGGGGTATGGTTCATATTCCACCGATAGAGAATTTTTATTATATGATTGAATTTTGATGCTGTTCTAGGCATTTTTTAACCATTATTAATACTGATAATATTTAGAAGGCTGTATATATGGGTTTTACCAAATCTATATTCTTATATCTTTAAAACTTAATGGTAGTTTAATTGGTCAGATGGTGTTTTAGGCGGGAATTTTAAAGTATTTAAGAGACAAGGTTTGATATATTCAGTGTTCTGATGAAATCTACATTGGGTAGATGAAAGCGCTCAACCTTCATTTTGTATTTCAATAAAAGAAGTTCTTTGTGACATATTCGTGGATCGTGGTTTGTTCTGGGAGCAGTTTTTGGTGCTGTCTTTCTTCTAGTGTTGAGTTCCTTGAACCTTCGTTGTTGGTCTTTATCAAGTTACTCAAGTAACCAAATGGTTCAGGTTATATACTTCAGATAAAACCACGTCTTTAAATCAATTAACTGTCATATTAAGTTCATTTCATCTAGTATACATTTAAAACTCTACAAAAAAAATTTTTTTAAATCTTTTTAAAATCATCTGATGTGTACTAACATCATATGAAAAAAACGTTGATAACATTCATTGAAATGTATAACCATTTGGTTACTTGAGTAACGTGATAAAGCTCGGTACTATACCAAGCAAAAGCACTTGTTCTGAACTGTGGGAATTGTGTTATCTGTATTCAGTAAAGGGATTACTTCAAGCTACCTGTGTCACTTTCTCGCCACAAATTTTGCTTCTTGGTTTTCTGTTTGGTTCCTGTTTTCTGGCCATAGACAACAGCTAACAAGGCTGCTAGCAGCTACCTGCAGAACAGGAAAGGGGAGGTGCCATACAGCAAAGAAAAGAGAACTGTCACAGCAGAACAAAGCAACTGCATAACACATTTCCCAACACAATCCTGGGTTGTGAAAGTACAAAACAAGAAAGGTGGCCGCTGGATGCATGCCTGACAATGGGAGGGGAATCGGGTTGAAAATTGAAGTAAAGGGCAATAGATGAATCACGGCAGCCAAGCGTAAGTCAACACCAAAGGCCCCACAATAGCAGTACCTGCTGTAAAACCAATAATTAAGACACTCTGCAGCTGGAATAGCATAAACACACCCAATTACACCAGCATCCATTGCACAATAGTATAAGGTGTGAAAGCCCCATACACACACTTGTGTATTCCCAGACACTCTGCACTATTGGTGTATATGGACAGGAAACTTTTACTATGTACATGTTAGGGGCTGCCATAGCTTTGATTCACCAGCATGTGTTGGAGACTGATGGCGGTTTGGAGGATGATGCTGACAACCATCTCAGGCACTGGAGGAGGAGAAGCATGTTCAGACCCAGGGTAATCTACCAGGGGCTACATGATCTGGAGATAGTAAAGCATTACAGGGTGGACAGAGACATCATACAGCAACTTGTTGAGCTGTGCTGGCCACACCTCAGAGCCAGAAGTAACAGAGGGGAACCCATCTCAGTGGACACGAAGGTATGTGTAAGCTTGAGAATACTAGCCACAGGTACCTTCCAAAGGCCAACTGGGGATATCATGGAGAGCTCACAGGCATCAGCATCCAGGGTACTCCACCAGTTCCTGGATGCCATGTTACCACATACCAATGACCACATATACTTCCCCCGAATGCAGGAGGAGTTGGCCAGCAATATGCATCTCTTCCACCATGTGGCAGACTGCTCAGACGTACTGGGTGCAATAGACTGCATGCACATACACATCAAGTCACCAGCCAGTGAGCAGGGTAGGAGCTACATAAACCGCAAGGGATTCCCCTCCTTCAACTGCCAGGTCGTGTGCAATGCCCAGAGCATTATCATGGATGTGTGTGCTGGCAGCCCTGGAAGCTATCATGACTCCCACATCTGGCATGCCTCACAGCTGTATCAGGTATTTGTCAGGGGGGACATCCCATATGGCCATCTGGTGGGGGATGCTGGCTATGCACTGGAACCGTGGATGATGACTCCCATCAGAAATGCACACATAGCCACGCAAGAACGCCATAATGAGGCACACACAGAAACCAGAATCATCATAGAGCGCGTGTTTGGGATGCTGAAATCACGGTTCCGTTGCTTGGACATATCTGGTGGAGCCTTGCAGTACTCTCCAGGAACGTGTGCCCATATCTTCATAGTATGCATCATGCTACACAATATGATCCTGCAGAAACAGCTGCAGCAGGGACAGAATGATGAAGGCCCTCACAGCCGACCACCATTGCCAAGGGACCCACAAGCACAGAGGGACTCAGACCACAAACACCCTGTGCTACCCCAGTAGGCAGACGGAGGTGTGCTCAGTATGCCCATGCCTTGGCAAAGAGGGAACATGTAGGACACACACTGACAGCGTAGGCACTCATGGACTGACACCCTTTTCCACCTGCACACACAGCAAACATGGATGGCACACACACACATACGACCACCTGCAAATTGTCATGTATAGGTGGTCTACTGTGTGCATCCTACATAGGTAGCCCTCAACTATTGTACACACAACTGCCATTGGCACAAAGTAAGTCAATACCTGAATAGTAAATTAAGCTATCAGCATGTGTCCATACTGTATGTACAGGTTCATAGATACATAGGTAGGTACATGCCCAACTGCCGAGGCCACTCATAAGCATAGGCAAAACGTGTCTGCTGTCACCACCCCATCGATTAACTAACTGTCCCTCTGTGGAGTAGAGCCAATTGCAGGATCCCTGGGGTGTAGCCACTGTTCACCACCCACTCTGCAAGGATTTCCTGGAGTGTTAGTGATGGGTTTTGTATAATGTAATCAGGGATGTAGTTCCAAATAATGGGGAGTATCCCTGACAGGAATCTTCACAGATGTTTACATGTTACATAGTATACCTTAAACACAGCTTGCATATATATAGGTAGTTCTCCACAGAATAATAAACATGTGGAACACACAACCACTGAAATGTGCGTTAATCACCTTTGCACTACCAGTGCCTGCTCTGAGAGGTAAGATATCACTGCCAGGATTAGAACACGCAACCATGTACACATTCATTACAATAACATACAACTAAGCTACCTGAGATGTACCAATGGCAGTTGTGTACACTGACAGGATAAAACACAAAAGGTAGGAATGTGTTGAAATAGGACAAACCGGCATGTACCCAATGAAAGGTGTATGTTTTATATATATATATATATATATATATATATATATATATATATATACATACATCATCATATACATATATATATATATATATATATATATATATATATATATATATATATATATATATATATATATATATCTACAGAGAGAGAGGGAGAGAGAGATATATATGTCAATATATGCGGATATACATATATATGTAGATATATAGATAGGTTAACAACATCTACATAACCATGGAGGTACATATAAATGGGATACCTACCACATACCGACTGCTTTACATACCGACGTGCATAATCCCGAGACTTAAGGTCCAAAAGAACACAGTACTGAAACACCAGATGCACGAGGTGTAAAATCACGATGTTAAGGGACAGCTGGTCAGTTCTTCTGGTGTTGCGGTTCAGGTAGGTTACTGTGTGTAAGTGTGTTTCTTAGGGCTGTAGTGTGTGTAAGTGTGTGTTCTGTGTGTGGTGTGTGTTCGTGGGGGACTGTAATGTGTGGGTGTGGGTTAGCTTTGTGCTTCTGTTTGCATGACCTAGGAGGTAGAATATTAAAGTAGGGGGTGGTGTGGGGGGCGCAGACACCTACATGGGGGATTTAGGGGGGCTTGGCCACCTGCTCATACATAGTGTAGGATGGTTTGTTTGGATGTGTTGGGTAGCAGTGTGTCTGCGTGTGTGTGTGTTCCATGTTTGTGTTACTTTCGCGAGTTACTGTCACTGTCGGTAATGTGGGGTATGGGAGTCTGGTCCCGGTACTGTGTGTGTCAGAATTCTGTGGTTTCGGGATTCCATAGGTATCCTGTATACAGCAGTTGAAATGTTCATATATGTGTATAACATGGACCATAGCAATCACACATTCCGCCACTACCAACCTTTATCAACAAAGGATATGGAAAGTATAAGCATATACACTATTACAAATATGTGCTATGGACATGAGCCAGTGATAGTGTTACCACCTGTCCCACTTTGCGAGGGGACACTCCCTCTTTGGGCGGTTGTGTCCTGACCAAATATATTAAACGTGACAAATGTCCTGGGATTGTAAGACATAATTATGTCCCATATGTATTGTAATAGTTGCATACAATAGTTATTTCTGTATCTAAAATACCTACATGTTACAAGAAACAGGATAAGCAACTAAACTGCTACAAAAATAAGCTTATAATTAGGCAAGAAAGGAAAGTTCTACCCTTTGTACTGACCGTGGGTTTGTGTCGGCCTGGAAATTCTGATGTGTGTCCCGAAAATGTCCCACTATGGCCATATGAAAAGGTGGCAACCCTAGCCAAAGAGGGTCATTCACCAACACAACTACGATGACTGCAAATACCTATGACAGAAATACACAGCTTTCATGTAGCAACACTTTATTACATTCAGATATATTACCGAAGGGATTCAAGGACTAACATCACCTGCATGCTATACAGGAACCACATAACAGTGCCTTAATGAATCAGCCTGCAATTACCATTGTATTAGTCCACAAAAGGATAGGTGTTCAAATAGGGAAGGAACCCTCATGCACATATTGACTACGTATAAAAGCAGTTCCTACACACCTGCATCTGCTATGCACACTCACCAACATCACCCCCACACCCAAACATATTACAATACAAACTGTAATAACATCACAAATCATTCACTCACTGTACATCTGCAGAAGCCTTAACATACCTTGTCAGAGACACACTAACATGGCCCTATGTGAAATAGCTGCTGTTATACAATGGAACAGCTGCTGATGTTACAGGGTTTGTTTGCACTAATCCTGTTTCAGAGGGTTGTGTGTACACCGGGATGTGTTAGCAATTACTGAGTAACAGCACAGTATGCTACACTTGTACACCAAATCAAGGATGTCTGGTGAGCACACTGTAAACCACATAACAGTTCATGCATAGCCATACAGCCTTGAGCTGCCCAAACATCCTAGCCAGACTTAAACATCTGCAGAAGTATCAGGTACAAACAAACCCTGCATAAGTAGCAATGTTCTGAAATATAACAGCTGTACTCACATGTAGAACAAAATCGTCTAGCCATTACACACAGTCCATGGGAGTCATGAAGCTAATATATCTCTGTGTGTCCCCATATAGCTTTTGAAATATATCACAAACAACACATCCAGGCCGTCTTCCTCGAAAGTAAGGCAAACGGACAATGCCCAAAAGGAGTACTCAGTTATATACCACTGTTGCCATGGTATCGGCTAATGGAGCAGCTGCACAGCTGCTACGCATCTAATTAATTACTTTGGAACAGCAATTGGTGGACAGGATACCACATGTTACCGATATGTAACTAGAAAAGGATGTGTTATCACACATTCAAACCATCCGTATATACCAGCGGAATGTTACAAAGAACATTGAAACACAAACTGAAAAGGATTGAATCAACAGTTAACGACACCTCGGGTTACTAATAAGGTATGTAGAACAGTCATTATGTCTGTGTATGTAGTACCTTTCTGTAGTATTTAAAGTGCACGCAATCCATATAGTGGAAACAGTTATCTTGTAGTGATGTATTGTTGAGCATAGTAACGCTTGTAGTATTTGTGTGTACTGCTGTAGGTCACAAGGCAAACACCGCATACACCACAAGGGATGCTATATAAGGGCTTTGAACAGAAATACTCCTCACCAGCCGATGTCAGTGGCAGGGCTGATCCAACAAGTATGTGCTATAACAGGGAATAGTATATGTTGATATATTGTAACTATAGCCATATGTATGGGTGTAATACAGAGAATAACAAGTGTAAGGTTGGGCCACTGTGTAAGTATGTTTTGCATTGTGGGATATTGTGCCAATAACTGTGTAAAGTACAGTATTGTAGGCAGATATGTATTACAAGCTACATAGCATTACTGTAATGTTAGGCAAACATTAGTTATATCTATTGGCATTTACAATACACAATAACAGGATACATATGTCTTTTAGTCACCTGACAGTTTATCAGCATGATAGAAAAGTAAAATGGAAGAGCTAGTTAACTATCCATGCACATAAGACATGTAAAGGTAGGTACTAGGCTGTCTTACCAAGGGTATTTGTAAGCCTAATTAGAGTGTGTTGACTTTCGCCACCCCCATAGGTTGGTTCCCTGTGCCTCTGAATGGCAGAGCCATTAGTTCCCTGTGTCTCTGTCCAGCAGAGCCACTGCAGTGATCCCTGGGGTACATGTCTGTCTCCCATCCACACGTCAAGTTTTCCCTTAAAGAGTGCTAGTGAGGGGCCCTGCCTAATGTACATTGGAATCATGTTCCAAAGCATGGGGAGTGTCCGGGTCAGGAATCTATCCGTTCAGCATGTCCTACTCATTGTTGTGGTTAGGTGTATATCCCTAGAGCATGTGGCTCTCAGGGGCCTCCGTTTAGGTGGAGCATATCCATCAATACAGGGTTGGACATGGGCCTTGTATGTCAAGCAGAGATCACCTGTGAGTATGCGGTATGCAACGGAGTACAGCTGGAGTTTCTTAGGTTGGGCTGCATATGTCATCTGTTTGAGGTCAGTAATCCTCTTGGCATGGTACTGGTGTGGTCTTCCAAGCTGTTGCAGTTGTCTTGTAAGGTATATCCCAAATGGGGTGTTGTATCCTTTAATGGGTCTAATATGTCATGAGTAGAGTCACAATGGCCTCCTTTGATCTGGATGCAAACCCATTAAAGATTAGGGGGGCCATGTAGAAGGATATTCTAACCACCTTGTCATTATGGGTATCGAAGGAGAGATTGCTATCTACTGGGGTTCCTGGATCCCTTATTACCGTAGGGGACTAGCACCTATGTGGTAGTCCACGGGTAATTAGTTATATCTAAAGGGGATGACTATGCACTTTTAGGCATTCAGCTTGATGCCATGATATTAACACCAGGTATCCATCTCAGCGTGACCCTTCCAGAGGGTGTCTGTAACAGCTGGGGAAAAAAATTATGTCCCCATTTTGCAGTGGTCTGCAAATCTTTTCAGCCAAAGCCCTCCTGTGCTTGTCTGTACATCAGAGAAGTATATACCGAACATGAGGGGTCCTAGGACTGAGCCCTGGGGGATGCCACTTGTAACTGGTATACAGTTGGACCTAGGGTATGCAACTCCCACTGTGTGGGTTCTGTCCGTGAACCACTTTGCAAATCATCACATGATGTAGGGGTTAATGTTCAGCGGATGGGTATGTTGATAATACCAGAAGGATGAATGGTGTTGAAAGTCTATGAGAGATCTAGGTAGGCTGTGTGGACCTCCTTACCCTCATCTAATGCCTTGATAACTGTCTCTAAGAAGTCCACCAGGTTTAGGAGGCATGGTCTGCCCTTAACAATGCCAAACTGGGAGGGGTAAAAGGTTTGGAGGTACCCAATGTCTCTGTGACTGAGATCCATGATGTGCACCATAGTCTTGCAGACCAGGCTAGTCAGGCCTATAGGGAAATAGGTCCCGTGGTCCATTGTGGTGCCACCTTTGTGGAGTGGGATAACTGTTGCTGTGTGCCATTCAGGGGGCACTATGCCCAATGTGAGGCTATTATTGAACATGGTGCATAGGTGGGGAGACAGTATGTTCTGAAGTTCATGTAAAACGCAGCCTGGGATGTTGACCGGTCCCATGGATGCTGTGATATTGGCTTTAGAGTGTGCAGCTTTGAGAGGGAGGGGGGAAAGGTAGCACTTAACCTATCTGCCAGGATGTTGCCAATATCAGTTGTTTCTGTAATGTGCGTGCCTTTGTGCTGTAACTCAGAGCAGATCTGGTTGTTGACATCGAGATATGTGACATAGCTATATAATGCTTTGTGGTTGTTGTTGGAATTAGTGGTGTTTTAGTTTTCATAGCTAGCTTTGGATGATCTTATAAGGGATTTCACCTTCTTACTGAGGCCGGCCAGGGAGCTCTTCCATACATGGGATTGTACTCTTGTTTGCAACAGTGTCTTCCTCCTGTAGTACAGTTTGTTTAAGGCAGGGGACCACCAGACTGATTTCCTTAATTAGGAGTATAGCGTCCTGGTTCTGTTTGGGATAGCAGAAGCCATGCACTCATGTAAGTGCTTATAGAGTGCATCTGTGTAAGATTCAGCAGTTGTAACAGTATTGTCCATCTGCATGGGTGTCATGACGTTCACCACGTTTGTCTTAAGAAGCATGTAGTTGGCTTTGTAGACATAGTATACTGTGGTTCCCTTAATGGGGGGTGGGGGCAGGATGTGGATATCAATGGTGTTCAGCTCATGGTCGGATCGGACCAACGAGGAGTTAACTTCACATGTGGAGCACCAGTCACTCATGTTGGTAATGCCTAGGTCTAGGATATTGTTGCCCCTGGTGGGTGTGTGGTTATGTTGATTCAGGGCATTGGTGTTTATGAATTCCAGAAAGCGTTGAGCTAATGTGTTGGTACATGAGTAGTTTTCCCAGTTAATGGTGGGGGTAGATTCAGTGAGACTATGTGATGGGTGTGGTGTGATGCGAATGTTTACCTTCTCCACATGAATGTCAGGGTCAGGCTTGGTTGGAGAGACCTTTACCTCCAGTTTGGCTAGATGAGTGCATCTCTCACAGGTTGCAGTGTTGGGTGGTAGGTGGAGAGGCTTGTCTGTGTACATGAGGCAATGTGTACATTGCCTCAAGATGTCCAGATTCATCATATAGACAGGTGAGAACACTGGCAGTTGACTCTTGGACATGCCTGAATATAGAACTACTTTCACCTAGATAAGTGAGGAAAGTGAGTACAAGAGCTAATTTACTCTAAGCAAGTGAGAAAAGTATGTACAAAAGCTGTTTACCCTTACCTCTAGGTAATGAGGAAGATTGAGTGCTCTAGTAATTATTAGCTAATGTAGTGCTTACAAGTTCTGAACAAGTGCTGAGCATGAATAAGCAATCCAGATGGGGTCTTAGATAACATAAACACACGGCCCCCTCTCCCCAACAGGTACACAAGCATATATCGATCTACACCACAGGGACCCTGTACCCTCAACTATGCAGATACAAGCTGCACTCAGGCTGCATGGGACCTGTCCACATCACAGGTTGCATCATACACAAATGGCAAAACAAGATGCTCTCCATGTACACATCATGTAAAACATAGCTCCATGTCAGGTTGTGTACACACTGAATGGTGCACACCAACAGGTATCACAACCCACAAAGGGGGAGACACCACTGATAATGCGAAGTACTGCACTACTATCTTGCTGAGTCTGGTCTGGAAGGCCATGAACCTTGATCAATTAATTGATGTCAGCAGTACAGATGTAGATGACAGTATGGTTGATGTCACACTGCATATCATAACCTTGCCAGGTCATAGGACATCATGACCCATACTGTGTACCACCTACACTCGGTATACTAGCTGCACAGTCCTATGTCACAGGAGTGCTTTGCAACAGGACTGCTGGCAGAACCAACACTACAGAAGGTGTCTGAATAATACATGCTCATCACACCAGTGGCAGCTACAGTATAACAGGGTTAATGAATTTTATTCCCCTCATTGTAGTCCATACCTCACAGACAAACAGAAGGCATCTGCCTATTGAAGTATGCAAATGACTATGTCCTAGGAGCAATAGCTGACTCAGGAGTGTTGTGGACAACATACAGAAGGGGCTTTGTGGGTGAGGTGTGTGTGACATATGGCCACAATCTGACAGCTACATATTGCATTGTTACCCCTATGTTAATAACCCTGTACCCATGAACTACCACCTAGGCAGCAGTCAACATAATGGACACTTGTGTGTGAGGGATGCAGCTGGGCAGTTGTCTTTCCTGTGATAGCTACTTCACCACACCTGTCAGGTAGTCATATGTGGCAACTCTAATAATGATAGAGTGCTATCCATGAATTTAGAGATCATTGTCCAGCCATACACAACACTCAAGTGACCCATATCAGACCACATATTTCTTTTAAGGGGTATTGGCCATGTGCAGATGGCCTATGCCAGCCTTCCCATTCCCCATCTCCACTATGTAGCATGATGCATACCCTGAATAAATCCATGTCCAACCCAGAGATGTTGGACATGCTACACGTACTCATCTTGATCTCGAACACATACTTCATGGACATCCACCTTCCACATGCTGGACAGATCCTTGTCCCATACACTTTACATAGTCATGCCATACTATGCATTCCTGTCTGTCAAAGCTGCACATCTCTCTCTCTCAGACATGGTGTGATGACCGCATGGTAACGCATGGTAAATGTATCATTAACCCTGTGGATCAGTAATGTGGCACTGCTCCACCTGGCCCCACAGACCTGCCTGTTGGCTACTGCAGGTAACCTTTCATCTTAGATTCATACATGGCCCATGGCATATAGCCCTCTAGTTGACTTTGACTGTACATACTCGATAATCATGATATTCTGTTCAGCCATGTGCCACAGGATGCACAGCAGCGGGATGCCCTGTGGATGGAACTTCGCAGGAGGGTTAATGAGGTTGGTGGCCACAACCGCACATACCAGCAGGTGCACAGACACTTTATAGACCTCATTAGATGGGCAAAACAGCAAGTGAATTCAATCGCCAGGGAACAAGGTGCAACAGGTGGTGGACCACCAACCCAGCCCCCACTCACATGTACCGAGGAGCTACTGGCCAACCTGGGGACACCTGCAGAACCACATCCACAAGCCTTAGCTGATATTGTGGATTTGGGTGTCTCTCAACCACTGAGCCTGGAGTTGCCTAGTAAGTCAGTACTGCACCTATAACAACTATATTCCATATAGTTGCATGTGTCACTGTAGAATATTTAATGTAACATCAAATGCAAGGCATGTATACACACATGCCGCATACTATAGTATGCTACTCTGTGTATGCACACGTGCATACACCATAGTATAGTCTAATGTACTGGTGTATCTGTTATGCACATTGCACCCTGTAGCCATTATACAGGCATGGATTAAGCTCATACTGCTGTGTTACTCCTATTTAGGTACCTCTGGCATTCCACTGTGACAGCAGCATGTTACAGGTGAGAGTGCTATGATTTATCAGGAATCGTAATGCACAAATCTATCTGCCATGTAGCCATTTACAACATGTACACATAATGTATGGTCCTGTCACAATATACAGGTCGGACCTGCAATGCATCACAATGACTACCCATGTGCAACACTTGCAAACTATGTGAATCATCTCACCAACATGACTCCTCACAAACTGTCATTGCCAGATGTGTGGACAGCTGTGCATACAATGGTGGAGGTGCTGTTCACTTTAGGGATGTACTACAGATCAGAACTACACATGTGGTGAATACAAACAGTACTACACAGTGGGCTGGAGTATGGCCAGCACACAGGATTCACTGGTGTGGCTCATAGCCCTGCTATGAATGCCACACAATGTGATGTGCTATCTTGACATGTCCATGACATCTAGTGGCCTGGCTGCAACACTGCCTACCTAACCTAAAAACATATCCCACATACCACCCTTTATCTGCATAACCCTGTCATCAGTGGAGCATATTTGTCATATGGAACAAAACAGACATGTGAAATAGATGCCCATCACAATAATTTGGACAACAGATCTACACACATGGTCATGGAGGAGGGCCAGAGACATGGAGCAACACACACAGCAGACATGATATGCTTGTGTGTATACCCTGTCGTACAATAGCTACACATGGTCCGACTATGGCCTTTGTATAATGGTCATATTGTAGATGTGGAACACTAGACATCCTACAGGTCTGTGCACATCTTGTGTTGGCGTAACATCAGTCCACCACATAAGATGCGTTGAACATCTTGAGGGTGTTGCAACATGACAGTAGTCACCTGTACAGTATCCACATCAGCCCACAGATACAGTACATTCCCCTTGCTGGTGTTGGACATCAATGTCATACTTGCTCCTCGTGTGTGTGTGTGTGTGTGTGTGTGTGTGTGTGTGTGTGTGTGTGTGTGTGTGTGTGTGTGTGTGTGGTACACAGATGTCATGTGGGACATGGTGTGCCAACGTGTTCACCATGTCTGGCCATAGTTGTCAGGCAGCAGCAATATGGTTGCAGATGTGCAGGGGTGTCATCCGTATACCCATCAGTGACCTGTGTCACAACTTTCACATCATGGTTTAGTGTGTATACACCTCAGTGACGTGGGTCACATTCCACAGTATATATGTATTGTATCTGAGCACAGTCATGGCTATGAACCCTGTCTGTAACTCACACTGTATAGCACTAGAGACACCTCATGATTCCCTGCAATGGCCATGCACATCAACTAAATGTGCAGTATATCTGTAGGGCGGACAGACAACACTGCATTGGGACACCATTGCCCCACTGTATATTTGACAGGACACCATTGTGTTAAACATGTATGCATGTCATTGCACACATCAGCAGATCACATGTCATACTACGTGTGATTGTCAAGGTCATATGCCACACATCAGGCAGGTGTACTGTTAACCTATGCAGGTCTACATGGTGTAACACAGGGATGTATGCTAACTACTACTATGATTGTGTAATTTGCATGCCATCTGCTATGACACATGCATGCTGTTGTGTGCAACCCAGGGATGTATGATAACTACCACTATTATTGTCTGCGCTGCATGGTGTCTGCCGTATCACATGCATGTTGCATGCCTTCTGTCATATCACATGCATGTGTATCTGTGTGTGTGTCTATTGTATAGATTGCAATGTGCAGTTCTTGTCTGCCCTCACAGGTGATGTAGGTGCATTGCCCTCCTGCGGTACATCTGATGTTAGTGTCCCCACAGACTCTAGCAGTGATGATGAATGTATGATTGAGTCACAGGCAGAGTTGTCAGAGGCTGAAACTGTGCCATTGGTTGCCATTCCATCTATATCCCCCTCATCCCCGCACACAGATCCCATACCTGCACATATCCCATCACCAGTGGCCATAGAGGAAGGACAGTTGGCATGTGGTAGCTTGGAACAGGAAAGTGTGGGGGCTATGGAAGGTGTGCCTGCACACCATGGTGTCAGCCAGATGACTGGTGGTGCCCCACACAGGCACGTGGCCAGTGCTGCTCGTAAGAGGACCTCTGGCTAACATGCTCCTGCAAGACAGATTGCAGCAGCTGGTGTCAACAGACGCATGCTTTAGGCTGTAATGGAGGCACAGGCACATGCTGAACGGTGCAACAGAGAAGATCAGAGGCTACAGATGGCTGCTGTCCATTCTTTAAACAACATCCAGGCAATGGTAAATGCTCAACAGCAGATTGCTGAAGCTTTGGATAGACGGTTGGGTAACATGGTTGGAGTCCTTGACCATGGCATGACAATCTGCGAGTGTGAGCTGTCTGTGCTGGAACATCTGGTAGGAGTGAGGCATCAGGCACGTGGACGTAGGCCTGCTACATCACCTGTTTCAGGTCTATGTGTACAAGCTACCTCACATGTTCGCTCCCATAGTGGCGGTAGCAGTAGCAGTGTATCTGGTGCTGTGCTGTCCACACCACGACACAGCAGGCCACGTGCCCGTGTAACAACAGTAACTGTGTGTTGGTCATGATGTTCTGCTGTCCTCCTTCAGGTCTAATTGCATGTGCCCATGGCCTGGGATGGTCCCAACAGGGACACGGTTCCAGTGGACAAATGACATCAGACAGTACCCAATCTGCACCTCTGCCTGGTAGTGCCCGTGCAACCCCTGGCAGGCACAGGTCACATGTCCGTGGCTGAACACCGTGGACTGTAAAACCATACCTGTACAGTCTGCAGCTGTCAATAATACCCCTGTGTAGGCCAGACACATGGCAGAACTGTGTGCATACATACACACACACTGGAAACATATGTAGGGCACGCACACACACATGCATAACATCCACACATGCCCAATTAGATCAAAGGCCCAAACCCACACACATGATGTTATCCAATGATGCAGCCTAGGCCTCTGGCAAACATTAACATCCTGTGCATATGATGATGCCTGTGCCACATCCCTGACATCCACACCATCAGTGCAGGGACATGCTCATATGGTCTGATGCACAGGATGAACAGACTAGGAAGATAAGTGTAGTTTACAATTGTTGAGGACTGTTGACAGGCAGCAGATATACCATGTAGTACAGGTGTACAATACTGTTAACAGTATGTGTCTTGTGTAACAACAGTGACTGTGTGTTGGTCATGATGTTCTGCTGTCCTCCTTCAGGTCTAATTGCACGTGCCGGTGGATGTCAGTGTTTGCAGTTAGTGTCCTATATGTCAATGTGGACTACTCACAGGTATGCATGAATATACCAGCATACACCATGTAGCTGCCACATACAAGTGAGAATGTCCCACGTTACAAACACGTCTACCAATCCAAGAGAATTATAGCTGTGTATTAAGCTACTGTGGCCACAGACGTGACATCCATAAAGGGTGACATCACAGGTACAGTTACATGGAGTGGTGAGGTAAGAGAGTGGTCTAGCTGATTACAAGGGTAGAGGCCAGTGGGAAGTGTGATGCCTCATTGGGAATCAGTAATACACGTTCCCATGACAGGATGCCAACACACAACTGCAGCCACACACTTAGGTATTGACACACGTATTCAGTGACACAGTAACACACTAACACACTCACGGATTCACCAAAACAGTAACACACACTTGCACACAGTTGCTACTGGTGAGGTAAGGACCTCTGCCTATGTGGAAATCATCATTACAGTACTGTGCACCTACATGATGTGACACAGAGAATACACATGTACAGGTAGTCGGTATGGCCTAAGATTGAGGACATCAACACAGATAGCAGAATGCATCACCTGGATGGTGGGAGGGGTCCTGTCAGTTCAGTATGGTAACATACATCATCACCCCAGGGACCAGTCAGCCCTACATACACACACTGTGGCATTCAGTAATTAATACACCTATATCATGCACATACAGAACCTCACATGTGTGAGATACATGGCCCTGCCTATGTCCTGCTTTCTACATTGCAGTCTGTACAGATGTGTACACTAGTGTGCAGGAGAGTGAGTAACAATTGAGATGTATTCCCCACAATATGTGACATATATGGACACCCACACGCAACCACACATGCCAGTACTGTGAATCTCAGACCTGCCTAGCTCATGTTATGTATGTCAGACATACAGCAGTATTGCATGCGTTACAAACTGTACTGACACTTCCTGTGGCAACAGTGTTGATATATGCACATGGGACGTCTTAACTATTAACAGGTGTCAAGTGATTTAGCTTCTCTGTCACCCTGACTGCTTGTCTAAGTTGTGTGTTATGTCCTTCAATTAATGAAACCATTGCTTACCGGTTACACAGGGTATTGTAGGACCACTTGTGACACACCTGTGAGCTGTCCACAGCAAACATCCATCTGCAAAGATGCCCCACCACTTAGTTATTTCCACACATCTGTCCATACCTGAGGTACATCATTCTGTATATTCAGTATATCACCATATACAATTGGCAATGTTGAAGCTGCATTGCTCCTGCATGATGTACTAGGATACACGTCACCTGCATACATCAGCAACTGCACACGCATGTTATCTGAATGCACAACACTAAGTGTACAGGTGTGTAGGTCCTACAATCCTGACATTTGGAAATGTTTCTAGGCATTGCAATTGGTGGACATGTGTAATGACATACATGACACATAGACTGTTGTATGATATGATGGGTGTAATGGGTGACCAGTACAGAGGGAATGTTACCTCTGTCAACATTGATATCACACCTTATGTACTGTTAGCATTCAGCAGCCTTGGACCTACATTCCATGTGCATGTGTGTAATGGCTGTAGCCACCTGTTTGCACAAAGGACAACAACTATGCTATTTACATGTATGTTTTGTGTGTGTGTGGCATGTACATACCCAGGGCAGGTACATGTATGTCATATCCATACATGAGGGTGTGTACTGGTGTACAGCAACAGTCATTTGCTAATGGTGGAAAGTACTGAGGGCCCCTGGTATGTGTACAGCTGACCTGGTCACAGACAGTGGTATCATTGCATTGCATAACACATGATGCAACTGTGTCAGTACATGTGTACTCTCTATAGTTGATGTAGAGCTTAGTACAGTACACAGATCAAGGGTCACATGGTGGTGTACACTTCTATGTCATACAACATGTATGGATGCATGTTGGTGGTCCGAGGGCATGGTGGTGACTGAGGTTTACATCCTAGAATGCAGCATGTGACACTGTGTCTTGCACATGACTCATCTGTTATGCCTTTCATGGGGGGAGCTGTCAGTACATGTGAATGGCCTTTATGTATGTGGGTATACCACCTGGAGCGGTCCGTACCTGTGTTATGGCCAACATGTCTGGTTCTGAGGTATATGGTGGTAGTGCTAGGTTCTGAGGTATATGGTGGTAGTGCTATTGTGCACTACACAGCCATCAGCCAGGTGTTCCTCACTGCACAGATGTCAGCACTCCCCATTGTTGGATCTACAGTGACCAGCTGTGAATATGGACACTACACATCTAGCACTGGTTAGCATAAGAAAATAATGCAGTTGTCCTGTAGGTGTATGGAAGTTAACCTGTGTTTAGAAAATTTGCCTTGGAATGGCACTGTGTGGGCGTATGTGACTTGGGTAATATCTCCACTCCCTTGAATCATGGATGCATGTGATATGTGACAAATGCCTGCCTACTGTCAGCCATGTCATCCCAGAATGACAGCAGATGTTGTGTAAAAGACTGGTGTCAAATATATGTAGAGCAGCATTCCTGCTAACAATGACAACTACTAACATCAGAGCCCATTACAATGTGTTCTTTACATCTACCTGTAATAGCATGGCCACTGTGGCCTTCTGTGTTTAGCATCAGAGTGCATCCCAGTCAGCCCTGTGCTACTAGGAGTATGAGCATGCCCAGTATATCCTTGTGTAGATGGACACATAGTAGTGCATTCTGACCAGCCCTGTGCTACTAAGTGTGTGAGCATGCCCCCTGTGCTACTAAGTGTATGAGCATGCCCAGTATATCCTTGTGTAGATGGACACATAGTAGTGTATTCTGACCAGCCCTGTGCTACTAAGTGTGTGAGCATGCCCCCTGAGCTACTAAGTGTATGAGCATGCCCAGTATATCCTTGTGTAGATGGACACATAGTGCATTCTGAACAGCCATGTGCTAAGTGTGTGAGCATGCTCAGTGACACCTTGTGTCGGTTATGTGCCTCTGTGTATGGGCATGGCCATCGTAACCCTGTATAGTGGTAGTAGTTGTCCATCCCACAGATGGGCATACTCCAGGTCAGGATGGATTCCTACTTTAAACACACAGGTTCACAGGTATGTACATCTTAACTGCCAGCATCCCTGTTGATGTCTGCATTCCCAGAAGGTCATAATGACAGCCTTGAAATGTGTAGTCTGTGTGGCGCAATTCGTAAGTATGTAGTATTGTAATAGTAATCTGTAAATAGGCAGGTGTTCCGTTCCCACCACTGGCGTGTGTGTGTGTGTGTGTGTGTGTGTGTGTGTGTGTGTATGTCTGTCCCCATTTGCCAGAGGACTGTAAATTGCTTTTAGACTGCCCACACTCCATACATTTTTTATATCCTCCAATAGCAAGGCCGATGATGTCACTCATCTACAAATACACCTCTGGGAATGTTGTATCCCAGTATTCTCAGTAGCACATTCTGTAACTGGGTAATGCTGTAGTGTAATAAAGAAGTTAGGTTGGTGTTCTAGTCCCGCACTTGTCATGTGTGTGTGTTTGCCAGAGGACTGTAAATTGCTTTTAGACTGCCCACACTCCATACATTTCTTATAACCATCGTTATCAAGGCCGATGATGTCACCCATCTACAAATACACCTCTGGGAGTGCTGTGTCCCAGTAATCTTGGTAGCGCATTCTGTAACTGCGTAATGCTGTAGTGTAATAAAGTAGTTAGGTCAGTATTCTAGTCCCACACTTGCCGTGTGTGTGTGTGTGTGTATGTGTGTCCCCCCATTTGCCTGAGAACTGAGTAATGCTTTTATACTGCTCACACTCCATACATTTCTTATACCCACCATTAGCAAGGCTGATGATGTCACCCACCTGCAAATACACCTCTGGGAGGGCTGTTTCCCAGTAATCTTGGTAGCGCTTTCTGTAACTGCGTAATGCTGTAGTGTAATAAAGTAGTTAGGTCAGTGTTCTAATCCCACACGTGCTCTGTAGCTGTGTGTGTGTGTGTGTGTGTGTGTGTGTGTGTGTGTGTGTGTGTGTGTGTGTCCATTTGCCTGAGGACTGAGTAATGCTTTTATACTGCTCACACTCCATACATTTCTTATACCCACCGTTAGCAAGGCTGATGATGTCACCCATCTACAAATACACTCTTGGAGTGCTAAGTCCCAGTAATCTCAGTAGAGCATTCTGTAACTGTGTAATGCAGTAGTGTAATAAAGTAGTTAGGTCAGTGTTCTAGTCCCACACTTGCCGTGTGTGTGTGTGTGTGTGTGTGTGTGTGTGTGTGTGTGTGTGTCCCTGTTTGCCTGAGGACTGAGTAATGCTTTTATACTGCTCATACTCCATACATTTCTTATACCCACTGTTAGCAAGGCCGATGATGTCACCCATCTACAAATACACCTCTGGGAGTGCTGTGTCCCAGTAATCTCGGTAGCATGTTCTGTAACTGCGTAATGCTGTAATGCAGTAAAGTAGTTAGGTCAGTGTTCTAATCCCAGACATGCCAAGTGTGTGTGTGTGTGTGTGTGTGTGTGTGTGTGTGTGTGTGTGTGTGTGTGTGTGTGTGTGTGTGTGTGTGTGTGTGTGTGCCTGGGTGAGACAAGTACAGTGCTTTGTAGTATTCACCGTAGCATGCGTCCTAAATGTGTGCTGCTGCAGTAGGGGTTTGTATACAGGACATGGCAAGTGTGTGTTTGTTTGTCAGAGCCTGGGTAGAGGTGGCCATGATTGTCTTACCATTGGACATGTTTGGGAGTGGGTTTTGTAGTTTTCCTATATGGTATCCATCTTATGATACATTGGCCACCTCACGAAGAGTACAGCTGTCAGTCAGCCATGGCACTGTGTTGGCAAGCCATACCCATACATCTGGCAAAAGGCCTGGTGAACTAAGTATGCAGCCAGGAGTACAGCTGTCAGTCAGCCATGGCACTGTGTTGGCAAGCCATACCCATACATCTGGCAAAAGGCCTGGTGAATTAAGTATGCAGCCCTACTAGTACCCGGTATATGTCCCGCACCCATGTGCCATGCACATACAACCTTGCCTAGGATATCCTACTATGTTGCTAGTAACATGCACATTGAGGACAGATAGTAGGCATGGTGTGAATGCAGTGGCCTGCAGAGGACATGGCACCCTGCACAGCAATACAATAGGCACATATATGTGGACAATGTGCCTTCACTATGTTCCACACTGAATGCTTGCAACATATGTGGTGCCATCAAATGTGATCAATTAAGGCCAGACAATGCTGTACACATGTGTCCTGTATGGACCCATGCCACTGACACCATGGAATACCTGTATCATACTATCCATGCAGGTGGAGGGCTGACCTGCTCACTATAAGCAGGTTTCGCCACACCAGAACAGTATTGGCATATCGGGGTATAACAGGCTGTGCACACTACATGTGTCTGCCAAACCAGGTACAATATTGTGGGACATGCACATCCCAGGCAATGTCCATGTGAAGGACTATCAAACACAGACATGGCATGCATTGCAAAGCTATGGCCCGACACATTGGTAACCAGGATGTCAGGCCAGATAATGCAGTACACATCTGTGTGGGACATTGCAGGCACTACACCCCTGCACTGCACACCATTGTTGGGTGACGCGATGGCAAGGATCACCCCTCACCCAGCCTTGTACAGCCATCTTGCACAGCCAAACACTATGCACCCATGGAGCAATGCATACCTACATGCCAGTACTGGCACCCTGTGTCTGCGTGTGGGTTGTGATGCTCCCAAGGCCGATGATGTCACCCATCTACAAATACACTCCCAGTATAAACCTCGTTGGCATACCAATAGTTGTCAAGCACTTTCACATGCCCTAGCCCATAGAACCTCCAGATATCCCCTGTGGTGCATGTGGTCCTGTGCATTACTGCAGTGTGGCAAACTAAGTAGTTACATTATGTATTTGTGGCCCTGGAAAAGGTGTCAATGCATGTCCATTAGAGAGTGTGGTTGTGGTGACAATGGCCTCCATTCAAGTGGACTGACATGTGTGCTACACCTAATGTATGTCTACTATATCTGTTGCAGATGGCACTCACTCACCTACACACATGTTCTTACAGCACAGCAACATGTTGCCTTTGTGGCACATGTAGTAATGTCATGCACATGTAATAGTAATGAGTAGTCAGGGTTTCCCCTGTTCTATTCTGCGTGTGGCAGATGATGCTTATGGTTAAGTCTCCAAGCCCTTCCCTGGTGTACATTGCCTGTCCCGCTCACACACTCTCTGGTGGATGTGAAGGTGTACACCTGCACAGCAGCAGCATGTGTATTGTAAGAGATGGAAATGGTCAGGTGATGGCCTCTGCACCTATTGCAGTCCTCCTCTAGCTGATTGCATGTGGTACAGCTGTGATGGTGTTCCCATAACCATCCGCGTGATAAACACAGTACACTATCTAGGGAAACATGTTATTATCTGGCCAAGACAGTCGCTGTGATTGGTACCTGGATGTGGTATTCTGACACGGCATCAAAAATGATATCTGGATGTACCTCAATCATTTTTCCACAGTGGGAAATAGCCTAAAGATAGGAAGGTAATGTGCCACACAACTACAGCATGTGAGTGTAACTATGCTGCATTGAGACTATTGCCTGTTTAACATGTGTGTGGTAATGGATATTCTGCATGTTATAATGCAGACATGACAGTTCTCTGTTCATGAGGGACCCCCATCTGTAGGGCCATCTGTAAACTGGTCAGTGTGTGCAACCATTTGTTTCCTGTGTTACACACTGAACACACTTCTGTGCTCAGCAGAAGCATGGTGTGAGGATTGCAGACAGTACATGATGATAGGGATGTGTTACTGCCATCATATCCCTGACTGGACATGTGTCACATGAGACAGTGGTATGACTGACACTGTGTGGTATTCCCAGTGACAAGCCAATGATGGGCAACTGTTCATTGCTGCAGTCACATGTCTACTACACATTGTACAGTTGGCATGCAGTATATATGCATGTGTTGTGCTCCCTCTGCAAATGTATACCATCTGTTGTGTTGGGTTGCTGGTGATATCTATGCATACTATCATAGGTAATCCTGTATGCTTTTGTCTATCACTAAGCCTTATGTGGGTTTAAAATGCAACACCATAGGCTGAATGGGTTGGGAGTCCCCAGCAGAACCTCCTGTCCCACTTCAGCTGACCATGGCACCGGGCACTAGCACATCTTGGGCCCTGCCATAGACATCAACATCTGTTGGCTCTGCACCACCTTCTGGTGGTACAACCACTGATGATGGAGCATGTCCCCCTTGGGAGCGGGACCAGACAGGTACATATCTGCTGTTGTGTGGTCCCGGACGTGTTGCTTTGGTGCCTCCCTAAGGGGTTACGAAGTCAGATACGCCAGTTCAAGGACGGAGTGTCACATTTACAGGGTGATTCTGCCCCTCCTGGACAACCCCCAGCACTGCCTGCTTTGCAGCTGTGTAGGTGCAGTGGCAGTTACCCATGGCTGGGGAGCTCCATCCCACTGTTCCCATGGGCTTTTGAATGCCAAAGACCCATCCCCATCCCCATCCAGGGTGTATCCCCCCCACATGTGTCATATACCAACCCTGTATGCTGTCTTTTCTGTGCTTCTACCTTTCCTCCACGGCCATACCTACACTCCTTCCCCAACATCTGACCCTGACCTACGGACACATAAGGCCATTCGGCTCCTAGGACACCATCTGTCCTATACATAGCTGTCCATTACACACACGTGCCTACTGGATACATGAAACCCTTGTAATATGCATCATAACATACTACTGTTATCCTCACCCCTGTCCCTCAGGTGCATGATCCTGGTATGCACATCACTCCTACATGGTCCAGGTACACGTGATGAGGACAACTCCATTGTGCACAAAACACTTTATACTTTACCCCATTTACTTTTATCATGATGATGATGTTTGACAAAGCACCTTGCAAGAGTACTGTTCACACATAATGATTGGACAGGTACTGTTGTGTAAATGTACATTACATGCCAGAGTGATGTATACGGCCAATGTACAACTAATTGCATGTATGACTGACACGTCTGTCTGAGGGAGTCTTGTGATCAAATAGAGCAACACCACTACATAATACAGGCGTCGCTGATGTTTCCCGTTTCATTCATTTGTAATGCTTTGTTGCCACATGGTATGTTCCTGATACATCTCTATATATGTATGTACCTATATGCTAGACATAAACACTCACATATACATCTACATGATGGGATACATTCCTATACTGTTGAATGACTGCGCTGTATGATATGTTTGTGGTACTGTCCGTTGTCTGTATATCTGCCATGGCATATTAGTAATATACATTAGCTGTGTGCACAGGTTCCTGGTTCTGACCCTTGTGAAGGACATTTAGTTGGTTGCAGGGCAGAACAAGCCCATTGGATACTGAGGGAGTAAGGCACATTAAAGCAGTTGGGAGCGGGTGACTGGGTTTGCATGGTGTTAGGCACTGCTGTCCTCTGGTTACTGCCTCATAAGCTTGGTTAGCCTCTACATTGCTTAACCAGTGCAATACTCGCATACTGGTAGCCAAACACGCTTACACCCGCTCGCTCCTGCACTTGCTAATGCACTGACATTGGTGCTTGCATCTGTCACTCACACCCCTGGGTGTGAGCGAGGACCACAATATTACCTTGTGATGCTTATTACATCGGACTACATGACTACAGTATCGGGATTGGCTGCCCATTAGGTGACAGCATCACGTTCGACTGTACGGAATCAGCGGCCTGTCCAGTGACACAATCATATTTGTGTGTACCTCATACAATGTGCTCCCACCTTGTGATGCCTATTACATCAGAATACATGAATACAGTATCGGGAATGGCTGCCTATTAAGCGACGGCATGGCATTCAACTTTACGGAATCAGCGGCCTGTCCAGTGAATCATTCATATTACAATCTGCTACCACCTTGTGATGCCAATCACATTGGACTACATGATTGCAGTCATAGCTGGCCTTAGGCATAGGCCAACTAAGCGGCCACCTAGGGCACCGCTTTAGTGGGGGCACTTTACCAGTATTTATTTGGTGTAGGTAGACCAGGATGGGGGCACTGGATGGTGTGGTGGGGGGTGCCGTTGTGCCCTCTGCCTAGAGCACCAGTTGACCTAAGGCTGCTCCTGACTACAGTATCGGGAATGGCTGCCCATTAGGTGATGGCATGGCGTTCGACTGTACGGAATCAGCAGCCTGTCCAGTGAATTAATTATATTTGTGTGTTCTGCATACACTCTGCTCTCATCTGGCTGATAGATGGGAACTGAGACTCTGCAATACAGACATGTAGTTGGGTTGTGGGAGCCACATCCATCAGACGAGTCATGCTACTGCATACCTATTATAGGTTTGTCACCTTTTCAATTGGCCAAGGTGGGACTTTAGGGTTACCACCTGTCCCACTTTGCGAGGGACACTGCGAAAATAATCAAGACATAGCAAATGTCCTGATTACAGGACATTATTATATTCTACATTTCATTAATAATTGCATAAAACAGTTATTTTATATATGACACTTCTATATGTTATGTGAAGTAGCATAAGCAGTTCAAATGCAACTAGATTAAGCTTTTATTTGTGCAAATAAGTATAATCCTGTACTATGCACGGCTGTAGGTATGTTTTGTCCTGGAATGTCTGACATTTCTACAGAACATGTTCCACTCTGGCCATTTGGAAAGGTGGCAACCCTATAGGACCTGTATGTAGAGATGTCAGACATTGCAGGGCAACACACCCACAGCCAGTAGAAAGGAGAGTACTTCACTGTTTTGCCTAAATAAAAGGTTACTCTTGTAGCATTATAGTTGCTTATACTATTACCTATAACATTTAGGTGTTTCAGGTTAACATAATTGTTTTATGCAACTACTACAGACAACATAGGTAATCTTTGCCCTAAATCACAGGACATTTGCCATAATTACAGTTATTTTGCAAGACACAACTGCCCAAAGCTGAGTGTCCCATGCAAAGGTGGACAGGTGGTAACCCCAACCCTATTATTCGATCAACTTTCTAAGTTAGTCGGTGGAACATGCGCTTTCTCTCACTATCAGACCTCTCATATGAATAGGGAAGAATGAACATTAAATCAGGGACACTGCATACTGACCTCAGGGATACATTTAGAAGGTTGGTGCTATTAACCTGACACATTGACGGACACAGAGCACATATGTATTCATACACATCTTCTGAGGTACATGCTGTTTATGACTCTTACATGTTGTCATTATTCATTACGTGTATTCCGCCACCTTTCCTCCTAATATCAGTAGTTCTAGGAGGGTTTAGTTGGGACTGTGTTAGATCCTGATTCGTAATCACAAACGTCACTGGTAATCGGGGACAGTTCAATGATATGGTCTCTATGTGTTCCCCCAGTGGTTTACGGACTGTCCAGTAGATGTGCTCTTAAGGTTTTGGAGGTATGGGCATCTGCTATACCCACATCGGAATATTACTTACACCCATGGGACGGTCCTAATATGTGTCTGCCAGCCAACACCTGCATGCCTAGCCCCATAATCGCATGCCCATAGTTCCCCCACCTGCCACTACTCTACAGCACTTATCCTTACTGTGGGTGCAGGTGGACGCAGGTGGGATATGAACACACCCCTACACACTGCCCACTCTCCCCGTGTCGGGACACATGTCATACGTTGTGACAACCCATGTGTTATCAGGCTTGCACAACCTACTGTTCCATGTACAGCTACATCCTGGTCATAATAGTGTTATTCCCACTGGTTGAAATGTAAAAATTTTTGGTGTCCCACAAAGGACGTCGCTGTCCATGTTCATAGGTTCATAGGTTCATAAGTTCATACTAGGCTATCTGCCCAAGGGCATTTACAAGCCTAGCCCATAGTTTTGTGGCTTACGCCACCCCTTTAGTATGGGGAACTATACCCATTATTTTGCTGTGCCTCTGTCGAGCAGTGACACTGAGGTAATCCCTGGGGTATATCTGCGATCTCCCATCCATTGGTCAAGATTTCTCTTGAACAAGGCCAGCGAGGTGCTCTGCCTCACATATACCGGGATTTTGTTCCACAGCATAGGGAGTCTTTGGGTGATGAATCTATCCTCCAGCACGCCCTATTAATAGCCGTGTCAAGGTTTA